>NW_022196900.1:704521-747337 GCF_008632895.1 Mastomys coucha | reverse complement strand
AAAAGGGGGAACCAAATACCCACGGAAGGAGTTGCAGAGATTTACTATGGAGCAGAGACTGAAGGAAGAGCAAGCCAGCCTAAATATAGCTATCTCCTGAGAGGCCCTAACAATACCTGACTAACACAGATGTAGAGGCTCACAGCCATCCATCGAACTGAGTAACATGTGCATTTTTAACATATAATGTATTTACAAATATCAAGTTGTACCTTCCCCAATCCTTCAAATCTCAAGGTAGAAAGGCATATATGTAGAGACTGCTAATAGAAAAGGGTTTTGCCATGTCTCATAACATATTTTTCATATGTGAATTGTCATACTTTAAAAAAGTAATTTAAGCCACTAAATATATAACTTCACTATACTTTAATTATCCATATTCTCAGTTCAATACAAATAATATATCTATCTTGTGTGATTTGGATTAAGTTGAAGACAGATATTTCTGAGAAATAATTATTTCTATAGTTTTAGCCTTGTCCCAATTAAACACATATTTTGTATACAAACATACTTTCCCAAGTTATTACACATGGTTGCATATTTGTAAAGCAAATTCTTCAATGTCAAACAGATAGTGATTAATCATGATAAAAATAAAATGCTTTTATTTTCACCTGTAAATATCTGACAGAATATTTTAACATTTTCTCTTTGGGGATTTTTTTTATATTTATAAGACAAGGGCAAATTTTATAATGTCTAGATAATGTACTACTTAACATGTTTAAATTTGGAGCAGATCCAGAGTATATCACTACAGAGAAAATATACTTGGCAGGCAAGTTTTAGTTCTGTATGTGCCTGTCATCCTGTCTCTTGAGTTCACAGTCTGAGCTACAATTTTGTCATTTATGTGTGTGAATAGCTGTATTTCAGAGCTTAAATATAAAATAATAAATGATATGTGTGAACAAGTATACCAAACAGACTTTGAAATCTCAGCACTACAGTCTGTATTTTTTACAGTACATTATGATTAGGTCTTTCTATATACTTTGATGTTTCAAAGTTTATCAATGTTTCATGTGAAATATTTTCTCTACTTTTTTAATTTATATATCTTGTTCATGGATAAATCTGGTACAATGTCAATCATAATCAAAGGCATTTGATTTAATAATCATCAAGCTGTAATGTAAATACTATATTTCTCAGTTTCTTAATTACTGCTTACTGCACACATATAGTGTGATAAATGTGTCTTTTAAAGTAAGACAAATTTGGTTTTAGTTTCTGATAATAGTATTTTTATCTGCTGTTTGATGGAATTAAGGGATGCCTTAGGTCACTGATGAGCTGCACCCCTATGTGTGTCTGTTTGTGGTGGTTTGCCAGAAATGGTTAGCCGAGGCAAAATGACCTGTCCAGAAAGTGGGTGGCAGCAGCCCATGGCTAGGAAACTTGAATGTATAAATGGAGAAAGGAGAAATCCATTTAAGCATCATAATTCCTCCTTCTCTTTTCTAGGTCCTCTGATACAGAACTCTTATCCTCAGCCTTCTGTGGTGCTGGACCGTGACTTGTCTTCCCTGTCCTGACAGACAATTCCCTGAAATTGGAAGCTGAAACAAACTCCCTCCTCTAAATCACTTTTCACCAAGTATTTGGTCACATCCATGAAAAAAGTCAACAGTGTAGATACATTTTAGGTATAATATCTTAGGTAATTTTAATGTTTCCCAAAGTTTTGCTATCTTACCTTTGACATCATTCTAATGTCATAGGTTTTGATCAATTTCCTATCTTTTATTTATTTAAAAAATTTTTAGAACAAAAAAATGACTTTATTTAATTGGTACAATGGAATGAAAAATCTCATTGTAGTTTGCCTCAGTTGCCATTTTCTTTTTTCTTTCAATTTTTTTGTTGTTTTAATTTTTTCCTTTTACTGAAATAGTTCTTTTTTTTCATGTAACATATCCTCGTTATAGTTTCTCCTCCCAGTTCCTCCCTAACCCGCTTCCTAATTGGATTCACTCTTTTCTCTCATTAGAAAAGAACAGGCCTCTAAGAGATAAAACAAAACATAAAAATAAAATAAAACAAAAGACATTGCATCGAAGTTAAAAAAGACAAAGCAACAACAGAAAAAGAGTACAAGAGAAGGCACAAGCATCAGAAACTCACTACTTTACAATACTAAGGAGATGCCTAAAAATACTAAATTGAAAACCATCAGATGTATTCAGAAAATCTCATGCAGAGCTATTTCATCCTTCTGCTTGCTGCCTCAGGGAGCTGAGATGAACTTTGCTTAGTTTATTTAAAGGGCGTTGCTCTCCTTGTATCCTTCAACCCCTCTGACTATTAAGCTCTTTCTACTTCCTTTTCCATAATGGTCCTTGAATTCTGAGTGGAGGGACTGATGGAGACCCTCATTAGAGCTGTGTGTCCCAAGGTCTCTTTCTCTATGTAATGTCCGGTGGTCCTTGTAGTTGTTCTCGTCTTCTACAGAAGGGAGCTTCTCTGATGATGGCTGAATAAGGCACTGGTCTATTCGCATAGTTGGGTATAGGAGTCACTTTGTCGCTACTATTTCTTTTTCTTGAGACAAGGAGTGTTTGATTTTACCTTAGGGCTCTGAGCTACCTAATCTCTTGTTCTTGTTTACTCAAACCAGTCTAGATGATAGGTTACATCGCAATGGACTGGACCTTAAGCCAAACCAGACATTAGCTGGTTACTTCTACAATCTTTGTACCACCATTTCCCTAGCATATTTTGCAGTAAGTAATATATTGTAGATAAAAAGTTTTGTGTTTCTATCACCCAGATTGAACACAAGATTGAAATTGACTTTTTGTTTTGTTTTGTTTTTGAGAAAGAGTGTCAGTGTTTAGCTCAGGATGCCCTCAAATTCAAGAACCCCTGCTTCACAGCCATTATTTCCTGAGTCACAGAACTAATCTGGACCACCTATACTTTTCTTACATTAATATGATCTACTCACCTAGCCTGAGATGAAACCTTTGTATCTATATGCAAACAGAGTCCTGATTGCTGCAGCTCATGATCATAAGTCACCTTCACCTTGAACTTCTATAGATAATGATCTGCCAAGAATTTGCATGGCCTGAAGATTGACCTAACTGGAGTAAACTAGAAATGAAGATAGGACAGACACATAGCTACACGTACAGAAAATCTGGGTTCTAGAAAATTCAGATGGAGACACACCAGTATAGGCCTAGAAACTCAGCGTACTTATTGATACCTCTTAACAGGTTACTGTACATAGCTGGACCATAAGGTAGGGTTATGACTGCAAATGAAGAAGGAGGAATCTTTATCTAATTTTGGTAGAGATATCTCTGTAAAGGAGCAGTCTTTGGTTGTAAGTCTCTGAGAGAAGGAGGCTGTGGTTGCCTCTGAGAGAAGGAGGCTGTGGTTGCCTCTGAGAGAAGCAGGCTGTGGTTGCCTGTGAGAGAAGGAGGCTGTGGTTGCCTCTGAGAGAAGGAGGCTGTGGTTGCCTGTGAGAGAAGCAGGCTGGTGTTGTACCTGTCAGCATCTGGACATGGACCAAGTGTAGGCTTTATCACTTCCCTAAGCCTGACCTAGAGATGACTTTGCTATTCCCATGGCTCTGGAGTCTTGAGGCTCTTGACATGGCTATGCTTCTCTTAAGAACACATATCTACTCAGGGATTCCTTCACTCTGCGCACTGACTATGCACTCAGCTAGTATTATAAATCACCTTCATCAAAAATAAAACATTAATTATTTTAAATTTGTTTTTGTAAGGCTAAAGCAGACATATTTTTTGTAGTAAAAAAAATTTAATTAGGGGTTTCTACTCTACTGTTTATCATTCAGCTCCTAGATGAAAAACACAAAACCTTTACATTTCTAATAAGCCTTAATAGCACTGGACCTGGTTAGTTATTAGCCCTCTAAGCTATTTTGTCTATTCCCCTGTCAATAACCCCAAGGTAAGACTTGATATTTTTCCATCTGAGCCACCTTATTCAGATTGGTCAGCCCTCATGGCCAGTTATCACCATCCCTTACCCCAAAATATCTTCTCTCTTTACCTCTTTGCTTTTTTCCTTATGGTCTCTGTCTCAGACCCCAAGCCTGGAAACCAAAGCCCCACCTAACTTTCTTCTGCCCAGATATAGTCAGTAGGCATCTTTATCAACCAATAATTTTCAATTAAGGACCAAAGTTACATCACATCATTTGGAATAGGTGAGGATCTCATTATCTCTGATGGCAACCAAACCTTGGTCCTGATATCTAGCATTACAATACATAACAACAGACCAAACCTCAATGCATGATAATTTGCCTCTTTGAGATTTTGTCTGTGTGTAGAACTATGAAAGTATATGAATATGCTTTTTTCCATTAGTTCTAGCAACCCAAGTGATCAATAGAGTATGATTATTTGTAAAGTAAAAGTTATGACTTATGTGGAAAAATAGTAGAAAACTATATGTGACAACTCTATAAAGCAGATTAGATATCTATATCTAATCTATAAAGGCACACATAAATATTTAAGAATAGCTAGTAATGAAGTAGGAGTCAGCTTGACAACTTTATTAACAGACAGAAGTACTCATATGAACTTTGGCCCATTATCATGTGAAAAAATTATGTAGTTGGGTCTTGTCACTTAATAAGCATAACTAGGAGTCGTATAGATTGAAATAGATTACAGAGCTTTTGATTGTGGAATTTTAATGCCATCCCTCAACTTGATGTCCAGTCCATCCATCCACTGGAGGTGGAATCCACAAGATCTCTCTCCCCACTGTAGAGTACTTCATCTAAGGTGCCTCCCTTAGAGTTTGAGAGTCTCTCACCTCCCAAATCTCTGGTACATTCTAGATGGTCTCCCACTTCCTGGGTCTTGAGGTTGCCTGTCTCCGTTCTTTCTGCTGCCTCTGAGGTCTTCAGTCCTATTCTGCTCCCAATACCTGATTATGTTTTCCCCTGACCCTCCCTGTTCCCTTTCCCACCCAGGTCCCTCTGTCCCTCTGTCCCCCTGTAACTGCCTTCTTCTCTCTCCCAAGTAGGATTGAAGCATCCTCACTTGAGTTCTTTGGCTTGTTAACCTTCTTCAGTCCTGTGTTCTGTGTCCTGAGTATTCTGTACTTTGTTTTGGCTAATGTCCACTTCTAAGTGAGTACATACCATGCAGATCCTTTTGGGTATGAGTTACCTCACTCAGGATGATATTTTCTACTTATATCCATTTGCCTGCAAATCTCATAACATCCTTGTTCTTCATAGCTGAGTAGTGTTTTATTGTGTAAATGAACCACATTTTCTGTATCCATTCTTCCATTGTGGGACATCTGGGTTGTTTCCAACTTCTGGCTATCACAAATAAGACTGCTATCAACATAGTGTAACATGTTTCCTGTGGCATGGTGGGACATCTTTTGAGTATATGCCCAAGAGTGGTAGAGCTGAGTCTTCAAGTAGATCTATTTACAATTTCCTAAAGATCCTCCAGAAAGATTTCCAGAATCCTTGTACCAGTTTGCAATCCTACCAGCAATGGGGGAGTGCTCCTCTTTCTCCATATCCTCACCAGCATGTGCTGTCATCTGAGTTTTTGATCTTAGCCATTCTGACTGGTGTAAGGCAGAATCTCAGGGTCACTTTAATTTGCATTTCCCTGATGACTAAGGACTGTGAACATTTAAGTGCTTCTCAGCCCTGCGAGATTCCTATGTTGTAATTCTGTTTACTTCCATACCCCATTTTTAATTGGGTGCTTGGCTTTCTGGTGTTTAGCTTCTTGAGTTCTTTATATACTTTGGAAATTAGCTGTCTATTGGATGTGGAGTTAGTAAAGATTTTTTCCAAATCTGTAGGTTACTGATTTGTTCTATTGAGTATGTCATTTGCCTTACAGAAGCTGTCCAGTTTCATGAGTTCCCATTTATCCATTTGTGATCTTAGATTGGAGTTCTGTTTAGAAAATGTCCCCCTGTGCAAAAGCGTTTGAGGCTCTTTCCCACTTTCTCTTCTATTAGATTGAGTGTATCTGGTTTTATGTTGAAGTCTTTGATACACTTGGACTTGAACTTTGAAGGATGACAAATATGGATCTATTTTTATTTTTCTACATACAGACTGCCAGTTAGACCGGCACCACACTGACCCGTAATTGTTCATGTCTGAAGGAACGGCAGGGACAAAAATGGAGAAAGGCATGAGAGAAAGGAGGTCCAGTGACAGGCCTAAATTGGGATCCAGCTCAGGGATTCCAGGCCCTGAAACTGTTACTGAAGCTATGGTGTACTTGCAGAGAGGAACCTAGCATGGCGAATCACTGAGAGCCCAACAAGCAGCTGAAAGAGTCAGATGCAAATACTAGCACCCAACCAATGGACAGAAGCTAGGGATCACTGTGGTTGAATTAGAGAAATGTTGGAAGAAGCTGAGGAGGATGGTTCCATGGGAATACCAACAGTCTTAACTGACCTGGACCCTGAGATCTCTCAGACACTGAGCCACTAATCAGGCAGCATACACCAGCTATAATGAGGTTCTGACACATACACAGCTGAAGACTGCCTGGTCTGGCCTCAGTGAGAGAAGATGTATCTAACCTTGGAGAGACATGAGGTCCTAGGGAGTGTGGAAGCCTGTTGGGGTGGGGGTGGTTGGGGTGGAAATATCTGCTTGGAGATAGCAGGGCTGCAGGAAGGAAGTGGTATGGGATGGGGAGCTGTTGGGGGGCAGACCAGGAGTGGGGATGAAGACTGGACTGTAAAAATGGATTAAAAATTTTTAAAAATCCAGTTTTTTTTTGATAATTTAAAAAGAGGATATGGAGTCGGCTAAACAATTTAGTGTGTAAAAGTGCTCCTTGCTAAGTCTGAAAAATTATCCTTAATACTAAGGATTCACATTACAGTAAGATAAAACAGACTTCTGCAAGTTGTCTTCCAACAACACACATGCACACTGTACCATGTACATGGGCAGATGTTCACACTGTCTCTCATATATATATATATGTATACATACATATACATACATACATATACATATATATATACATATATGTATAATTATAAAAATAAACAAGAGTTTGTGTATTCAGATAAGTGAGAAATTTAAAGTATAACTGTCGTCAACAGTTGCTATTAACACTATTCCATACAAATTTGGAATAGATGGAGACATCAGACAAAAAATAAAAGGAAGGAAATAGATTACAAAATTAATTATTTTGTCTCTGAGTATTGTTTAAAGTACACTGTGGTGCACCACTTAAATTGTACACCAGGATTAATTCAAATATGGTAGCTAACTTCTATATGTGGCATAGAGGATTATTTTCAGATAATTCTTACTAATAATAAGTCTAAATTGGCTAGTCAGATAAATGCATTGAATTTCTATTCTACTTTCTATCATATCAAACTCTGAACATAGAGAGGTTCTCACTGAACCAACAGATGCAAGGTGGATATATAATGTACCTGTCACTGGTTACTGTTTTAGTTAATATTTCTTTTGATCTAATGAAATGCCATGCTCCAACACAATGTGGAGTGAGAAGAGTTTATTCCACTTGGTCTTCAAAATCATTGTTCAAAATCAAAGAAAGTTATTGTAAGAACTCAATAGATAAAAGTACCTGGATGCAAGAACTAATATAGAGGCCAAGATGGAGTACTAGTTACTGCCTTGTTCCTCATGATGGCTCTACCCACAATGAGTTAGGTCTCCTGCTTCAATAAACAACTAAGAAAAAATTCTATAGGCTTGTATACAACCCAATCTTATTAAAGAATTTTTTAAATGTGGTTCCCTCCTCTCAGATAACTGTAGATTATGTCAAGTTGACATAAAAATAACCAGACTACCAACTAAAACGAAGTAGCATGGTATGAATTAGTAATACATAGGATTAAAGACTCAAAGAGAGGTAAAATATACAAAAACATGTCAACATAGACATTGAATCTAGAAAGTGATCAGTTGAAAACAATATGCTTTAAATTTTTGAAAACATATATGAAGTATAGAGACAGTTGCGAAACCATGAGTATTTTAAAGAAATATAGCTATTTCAAGAGTTATTTACCTTCAGAGAAATATGATATTAATATCCTTGTGATGAGACATTGTTGTCCATTGCTAGGGTGGGAAGATGATGGTCATGTATATGCCATTGACTCTTCTCTTTCAGAATTGACTTCTCTTGATGTTTGACTCCTTTGTTGTGATGTCTTTTTAGTGTGTTTGCTTGGGTACAGATTCAGAGTCAATTTCCAGTCACTGCTCAGTAGTATGATTCCTGCTTGGGAAATATGAGAAAGAAATATCAATTCTCATGGCTGCTAATGAGACAGCACCACCAGCTGGGACATGAAGTCAGGAAAAAATGATACCATTTAGAATTGACTTATTCATGCCTTTCTTTTTTTTTTTTCTTTTGCTTTTTTTTCCCAGAAATCAACCTGGTGAATGAGTTCCATTTGTTTGAGAGTTGTCATTGTCTTAAATTTATTTATTTATTTTATGTATATTAGTTCTTTATCTGCATATGTACCTGTATGCCAGAAGATGACATCAGATCACATTGTGGATGGATTTGACCCAACGTGGTTGCTAGAAATTGAACTCAAGACAACTGGAAGAGCAGCTAGTACTCTTAGCCACTGATCCATCTCTCTAGCCCTGTCATTTTTTAGTAATTGATAACATTAAATTCATTATTTGTTCAGAGTGGCTCATACTTTTAATTATATCTTCCCAGGTCTGGGGTCATAAATTCAAGAACAGCCTGGTCTACAAAGGAAGTTACAGGCCAAACTGGACTATAGGAGTATAACCATATCTCAACCCTCACCCCTTAAATATATTATACATTGTATGCAATATATATATATATATATATAATATAATATTATATATATACATGTATATATGGCATTCTTCTGCTCCTCTAAATCTCACTCCAGTGAGTCTTCATTACTTAATGAAAATTGGAATAAAGCTCAGTCATTCTATTTGCCTTGGTGTCTTTCAGAAATAAAAATGAGATTAATTTCAGTAGTTTGCATGTTCAGTGCTAAGAGAGTAGGCATTTCCCCCTAGTATTAAGTTGTACATCTTGCATGATGAAGTTGATTTTTCCCATTATAACTTTAGTTCCCATATGTGTTGGGGGTTTCATACCTTGGAATGCTGAATTCTTCAAATTAGAATTTTCTTCAGTATAACAAGTTACTAGCCTGGCTGCAATCACTACAAACTGAGTACCAGGAATGCTACATCTTTGTAAAACATAATAGTTGACCTGAGAGTAGAAGATGAAAATAGCAATTTTATTCAAAATGTAAGCATTTCAACACTATATATATATATATATATATATATATGCTGTCAAGTTAGTATACTGCCTTTATCTTTCTAAATTATAGTATTTTGTGTAAATATGTTAATGTAAAATTAACATTTTATTTCATTATATTAGGCAAAAAATCAACACATTATGTATTTGCACTTATCTTCAAACAGCAAACCTTAGTGTATAATGCCTTTTTTTTTAAAGAGTGATTTCTTTAGGATCCAGGGTTTACTTTGTACTCCAGACACATATTTTAAAAGACTTGAACTGTGCCTAAACTGAAAGCTTTCTTCCCAAGGACTAGTTTTCATGGTGGCAGAAGTTGCTAACCAAACTGCCAACTTAAAAGGATATCAATATTCCTGCACAGCTGTGGTACATATGAACCATAACAATGGCTGTCAAGGGATAGACCTTCCTAAAGGTCCTCACATCTTGCACGTAACCAACAATTTTCTAATAAGACTTAAAACCTACTCAACAGTCAGGAAATCATACCCGGTATTGGAAACTTAGCCAACTATATGGGCAGAAGAGTATCCATACCAGAAACTCTATTAGACTAGAATAATTCCCAGTTGTATTCTATCCACAGATAAGTGTGGCTACTACCCTTTATCAAAAATTTTTTTTCTCTGTAGCGTCAGAGACCATTACATAAAAATACAACTGGTCAGAATGAAGAGGATACCTGATCCACAGGGAACCTAGCTTGGTGAAAACTCTACAACATAGCCCCAGCACCCAAGACTCAGAGGACATCATGTAAGAGGCATAGTAAGTATTACAAAAGCTACAGCATCATGAAATTGGCTGTTCCACAGAAACAGGGAATGCTTTCCAATTGCTCTACCATCAGGCCTATAGGATTTCAAATCTGTAACTAGCTTTCTGGAGAGCTTATTGTTTAGAGGGAGGCATCAACATTGTGAAAAGCTGGGATATAAGGTTGGGGTGGGATGGTGTGAAAGGTAGAACAGAGCTCCACAGATAAAGCAGAACCCACAGAAACCACAGAGCCAACAGAAACCACTGCTGTCATTGTCTTTGCTATTATTTCCTAATAACAAGCTGCCCTGCTCCTTTAGTATCTACAGAGAGATAATGTCTTCAAGACCTCAACAATTTACTGATGTTCCTAATTTTCTTTGAAAAACTCCTGTGTTATAAATATCTGCACTTTTACACACACAACTAAGCTCACTGAATTCTACATGGGTAATATAGCACAACAGTAAATTTAGATATGGGCTACCATTACTGATTAATCTTTTTGTCACTTTTAATCTTAGGCAGCACTCTGGTGATTCATAGCTAATTCTTTTGAAAAATAAACCTTGATACCTTCACAAATATGTTAAGATATTGAACCTGTTATTATGAATAATAATGGAGAGTGTCAGGGAGGAAAAATAACAATCTAATAAACTGAAGGCAAAATAGAACGGTGAATGTTGAATGAAACGTTAATCTAACCATCAGTGTTTTGATAAGATTAGACATACCATACAGGTATTGAGATCTGAAAGTTTACTAAAAGTCACATTCTTACAGTATTTATCTACATCTGATTTTATCCATTGGAATAAGGGTATGGTAAAAGAAGTTAAGACTAAAGACAAAAATAAAAAAGATTTCATGAAAGCAAGAGATAAGGATGAATATTCATTTCTCTTTATTCCTTCATTTATTATTTTTCCTTCAGTCATATTTCTCATTAGTTTAAAAGTGTTTTCATGATGGATAATTTTTATATGAATTATCCATGTATGAAACACATTGTAATATTTTGATATACTATTTTGCTGTAAACTGATCAAATATAGTTATTTAAATGATCACACACTAAGTTTTATGAGGAACACAGTAAGGCATGTTCTTATACTGGAATATATGACATAGTCTTGTTTTTGTATCACCATCCTGTGAAGCAGATTTGAGGAGCTCATCATTCTTGTGTAATAGAGAATGTTTTTGCCCAGTGATCAGTGTCTCCCCTTCATTATTCACTCCTCTCTACAGCCTGTGGTAACCCACATTTTACTCTCCCCTTCTGAGAGTTGACTTTCATAGATTTCATCTGTAAGTGAAGTCAGGGAACATTACTCATGCTCTGCTGACGTCTGTTAGGTAGCATCATTTCCCACAGGTTTAACACCTATGACAAATGACATTTCTATCTTTTAGGAAGCTGAATATTGCTCTACTATGTATATACTTCACTATCTCCTTTTTCATTTATATGGTGAATTCACAAAACAATAAAATTTATACTTGTTTGATATAATTTGTTAGAAATATAGATTTTCTTATGATAAAATTGAGGAAAGCAAAGGATTTCAAGTAAAAACATCAAGCATTGGTAGCTGCACACTGTCACAACCCAGGATGTTACCAGATGAGGTACCACTAATTACATAGCAAGGCAGGGAGTGTTCCTGAACTCAAAATTCATAAAGCCATTTTTCTGTTTTGTCTCTCTTAAATATTTTATATATTCCACAAATTAATTTAATTATACAAAATTATTACTTTGGTAAAGTACTTTACATTGAACTTCAGCAATTGTACTGACAATGATTCAATCTTAGAGCCATATAATAAAGAAAACGCAATTAATTTTAAAAGTTGAATAAACCAAGAATGTTCAAAAAGAATATTTAAGTTGTAAGATCTGAGTTGAGTATAAAGGAGAAATGTATGTTAGGATAACCATCCTGTATGAAACAGTGATTAGTTAATGACAGAACAAGAAATAGGTTATCAAGATGCTAGGTCAGTGATCCTTTCTTCTTTTCTTCTTCTCTTCTTTTCTTTCTTTCTTCCCTTCTTTCCTTATTCCTTCCCTCCCTCCCTTCCTTTCTTTCTTTCCTTTTTTTCTTTCTCTCAAATTGCTAAGACAAAAACAGTTGTTATACTTTAAAAAAATCAACCAGATTCCAGAACTTTTTAATCTTCCATTGTTTTTCTTTTTCAATTTAACAAGTCTATGAAATTTCATTAGACATATGTTTAAAAATAAGAAGAGACTAATATAAATTTGTGTGAAAATTCCATGAATTTAAGAGAGCAAGGACAGGTATATGGTAACATTTGAGAGTAGGAAAGTGAAGGGGAAATATAATTATATTATAATATCAAGAGAAATGGTTTCAAAAAGAGATAATTAAATTCTATTTTTTAAAATATATTATGATGCTTTATTTTTCTAGGGAAATATCTTTTCCAGTCACCTCCAAAGCAATATGAGGTGAATCACCAACATTAGAAGAAACATACCATTTATATACTCACAATTTTGTGTCTTACCTATAGAGATAAATAACTGGAGAGATGTGAACTACAGTCAATAGTAATAGTAATAGTAATAGTAATAGTAATAGTAATAGTAATAGTAATAGTAATAGTGGTAGTGATAGTGATAGTGATAGTGATAGTAATAGTAATAGAGTGTTGAAAATCAACTAGACCTTAGTAAGTATCATTTATATATACCTTGCATATTGAATATGATAGAGAAGAGTATGGTAAAAAAAAAAACATGCCTTTAGTAGTGGGATTTCTTATACTTTTGTATTTTGACTGTCTACAATTTGTGAACCTTTTAATATTTTGAGCATTCAACATGGGAGTTTGAGAAAGTTTAATATATTTTTGCAATGGCTTTCATAAACAAATGTTCTATGTTTTATTAAATGTAGACTGAGGAGTGATACAAGTGATGGCCTTTCTGCCGGGTATCTCAGTGCAAAGAACTCTACAGTGTAGGTATCATTAAGGGCTCCAGAAAATCACATGTATTCATGCCAGGGGTAAAACATCTGTGACATGACTTTCACATTCATGAATTCTACAACCAAGAATGGTATGTTGGAGCTACACAAATCTAGATATGATGAAAGAAATAGGTGTGAACCCATTACCACTTTACCTAGTTCCAAAAAAAGATATCTGCTTTTTTCTTTCAATCCTGTGTATGTAGTTATGGATATAATATGCCACATTAAATAGGGTACTTTAATTTAAAATGCACTTAGGGTAAAGTCCACAAAGAACAAAGCATTGCAGCAGAGTTATTGTAGGTAGCAATAATATTCCTGTACACATTTAAAAGCTATAAGAAAAACTTCTCACAGCTTTCACCATGAAGAAATGGTAAAATTGAGGTAAATGTAAATTTCATCTTATTTAACACTAAATAATTTATATAAAAGCATTGTGAGTATACATATTACCAACATGTAAAATTATATATATATATTTATGGATAAGTTCAAATAAATTTAAACACAAGAACATGACTGTATATCTATATGCAATCCTCAGCCCAAATATCGATCCTTTCTTGAGAGAGAACTTTATTCTTGTCATGCTGAGAGACAGGGGAGTGATACTTTATGGAATTTTCACAACAGTATATGACCAACAAATTGTGATTTTCCCAGTGTGCTGTTGAACACAGAAAACAAGATGTAATGCAGCTCAATTATAAGCAAATTTTAAGGAAAAGTAATGTGTTATGTAATTTAGCATCCAGACTAGGATCCTCCTTCCAAAGCCTCTTTTATTAACATAACTATAATTATACATTACTAGATAATGATTACTTGATCAGTTAATTATTTTTTGTTACAGAAAAAAATAGCGAAGAGTATAATGAAGTGTTTTTCAGAGCATCAAAAGGTCTTCGTTTTCTCCTAACGTTTGGATGTGTTGTTAGATAACAACAAAAGCATGAACAATGTCCAACATCATAGACTAATCAAGGAAATGGAAACTAAAAGTAGGATAAGGTGTCATATAATCCTTATTGTAATGACTATTATAAAGACGAAAACTCACAAATTGAGATGTACAGTTTCAGCTGCGTTTTTGAGACTTCTATTTTCCCTTGTTTACTGGACAGAGAGGTCTTCTGTGAAGAGTCAATGGCCTGAAAAATGCACTTAGTAAGGATCAAACAGATCTTCGTGATGAAAGGTGTCTTCAGTACGAAATCCAACCCTGACAAGATGACAAAGGAGATGAAAGAAATGTTTGTATCAAGATGGAACCAAGCATAGCCCTTTCAAGACACCATCTGAAATAGTGACAAAAGTTCAATAGGTTGCTTTGACTTTTCACAAAAGATCACAGGACATTGTGGGATTTCTTAGTTCTTCCTCATTCTCTTAAACCACAGTCACATTACTTTTTGATTTTAAAAATATAGGTCATCTGTGTAATGTGTGTTTGTGTGTGTGTGTGTGCACTCACTCATACATTCATGTGTGTGTTTAATGGATGCATGTCTGTCTCTATGTGTGTCATAAAATGAAGTGTTTTGATACCTCATATTCTAACTTTTTCATTTACCTTATGTTTTATGATATAATTTGCCTCTGATCAATTTTTCATACTAATTTTGATGACATTTGGAATAAATCTCATTATGTTTATATCCCCAAATCATTTTTACATTCTCTTCATGTGTTTGCATGAGTGTGGTATGCATAAATATTTGTATCCATATTCTTATGTGTGTGAGTGTGGTGTGTATGTGGCTGCATGTGAGTATAAGAGTACAAGTAAAATTAAGACCCAGGATGAGACTGTCAATCTTCTAGAAGTTGATTTCAAATCTGCTTCCATTGTTCTCTGCTTTCTTCTTTTGAGGCAAGGTATACTGTCTAAACCCAGCACACATATATAGTCTCACTGGCCAGCTTACTATGGGGAAACCTTGCCCTTGGGATCAAAGTAAGTGAACTTCCATCAATCACACTTCACATTTACATGGGTTCTCAGAAATTCTATCTTATTTTTCTGGCAGGCTCAGAGAAGGCTTCTCAGCCTCTCACCACTATCATATTAATTAAGGTTAAGATTATTAGGATATTTGTCTTATAAAATTTTCTTGAAAACAGGATACTCATACCCTATTAGTCATTTATAGCTCATAAACTTATATGTTGCAGCCTCCTATAACTTGAACATGCTTATGAGCACATCCTTTGATAGTCATTACAGGTGTTGGCTGGGGTGTCTCCAGTGGTTTATAGATGCCATAAAAAACCTAGTGTATTTGGGAAATCTTCAACTTTCTAATAAATTTAGGAGAAAAATGTAAATTGTACTATAAAATGTACAGAATGTATTTTTTATTTCTTCTGATCCCATGAATTTTATGCTTATTAGAAGTATTAAATTGGTATTTCTCTACCTTGTCTCCTCAGAACAAGGAACACTGTTACCTTTACTGGTTATAATTCTATTTTTCATTCAATTAATCACCTAAATATCAACCTAAATTTATTCTTATTGAATTGTATAGGTGTATTTATTTATCTCCAAGTAAATCTGGTAAATGTAGGTGAGCTGGGAAAATAAATGCCAAGATAGGTTTAGTCTTCAATCAGACTGACTTTAATTTGAATTCTAATATTCAGCATCCTGCATTTCCATTTTGCTTTCTTAGCTCTGTGTTCTATGTTCAGTAGCCACTGACTTTTCTTTACCATAATCCTAAATAAATTACTTAATATTTAAATAATGCAGTCGCATGTAACATAAAAACTCAGAATATGTTCTATCTGTGAATCAAGGAAATCTAGCAACATCTAAGAAATCTTGTTCACTATTGATATTATGGATTTATTTTTCACAACTGATCTTCCTTAATTCAAATATAAGTATCTTAATAGCTTATCAAGTCTCATTAGATAATCAGGGATTTATGAACTAACAGAATTTTCCCAGAAGGATACAAATTTAACCTTTAAAAATAAACTGGCATGTGTATTTGCAACACCATACTGAAGCATAATGCATAATTATACCTTTGAACCAATCATCAATAAAAATAAACAATTTCATATACTGAGAGTTAATTAGGTTCTTTAAATTAGACATTATGTGGAGAGAGTTTTATTTGGAGGACCCCATTGGGTCACTCTCCTCAGAGCTCTGCGAAGTCCCATGTAAGACAGAGAGGAAAGATTGCAGGAGTCAGAGGGGAAGGAGGAGCATAGGAGAATATGACTCACCAACTGAACTAATCAGGGTCACAAGCATTCACAGAGATTGAAGCAGCAAGCACTGGGCCTGTATGGGTCATCAAAAGGTCCTTTGCATACATGATATTGTGGGGCAGTGGTCTGTTCAGGCAGCCTGAGCCCAGTCAAACTTCAGTGACCCAGTGGACAATATTTCTGCCTTCAAGGGAAAGGAGTTCAGCCATGACTCATGGGTTCCTGGCTCTTGTTTCAGTCACAATCTCACACAGCCCCTCTGTAGGAGATGTGAATTCTGTCAAGCAGACAATTCCTCAAGCTCCCAGCCTTCTAGCTGGAACCTACCTCTAGTCATCCGACCACAGCCAGGCATGCCCTGCCCCACAGACAGATAGCCCCACCTCAAAATATAAGGGGCAGTCTGCCCCCTCCTCTCTTTTGCCTTCTCCCTCTCTTGCTCTCTTCTTTTCTTGCTCTTGCTATATGGATTCCTCTCCTACTCTCTTTCTCTCTTCCTTTCTTGCTCTCTTCTTTTCTTGCTCTCTCTCTCTCCCTCTCTTCTCCTTCCTCTCATTTCTTTCTCTCCTCATGTAAATGGCTGGCTTCTTTTCTCTTTCTTATAATAAAATATCTTACGACTATGCATTGCCTCCTTTTAACTAATGCCTCACACAGCCCCAGGCATCTGCAGCAGAGAGACCAGGCCCATCTTGTTATGGCTTGATGTTTTGTGGTGGTACTAACAGTCTGAGCAGGTATGTCTCAGACCCATTCACCTGCTCTTGCAACTCTTTTCCTCCTATTAAGTTATCTTTTGCACCCTCCATATGAGGGCTTTTGCCTTTTGTTATTCTATATTGTTTTGTGTGGTTGTTATTTCTTTAAGGGAAATGGAGGGGGAGTGGATCAGAGGAAGAGGCATGTGGGGGAGAGCTACAAAGAGGAGTGGAGGAAGTAAAAACTTTGGTCAGGATGGGTTTTATGAAAGAAGAATCTATTTTCAATTAAAAAAATTAAATAAAAGTAAACAAACAAACCAATAATGCCGTGTGTAGCTGAATGAGCATAAGCTATAATGGGATTTGCTTTTGATTTATCTTTTCATGTTGTAATAACTGTGGTAATAATCATTCTTCAGTCATTCTGAGCTGAATATATTACTCCATTCAAGGATCTTGATTGTTTTTCAAGAACATCTTGTACAGTCATCACTCTTGAATCGAAAATTGTATTACGAAGTATAATTAACAGAAGATTTCATTAAAAAAAAAACTCTGAAAGTCCTTTTTACTCATAAAATCCCAATAAGTATTTAAAATCTTTTCATGAGTCATTGTTAAGAGTAATTTTTACTAAAATACACACAAACACACACACACACACTCAGTTACACAAACACATGGACACAGATACATTGCATTTATTTATATATAATTGAAAATGTCTCAAAATAATAATACCATATACAACAAATCTATAGCTAACATTATATTAAATTAAATGGAGAATAACTGAGAGCATTTACTCTAAATGTGGCTGAGGTAGCTGTTCTTGGTTATCAATTTGACTACATATGGAATTAACTTAAACTCAAAAATAGAGGGACACACCTGTGAGGGGTTTTTGCTTAGTTGAAGTGGGAAGATCTACTTTTTTTTTTTTTTTTTTTTTTTTTTTTTTTTTTTTTTTTTTTTTTTTTTTTGGTTTTTCGAAACAGGGTTTCTCTGTGTATCCCTGGCTGTCCTGGAACTCACTCTGTAGACCAGGCTGGCCTCGAACTCAGAAATACACCTGCTTCTGCCTCCCAAGTGCTGGGATTAAAGTGTGTGCCACCACTGCCCAGAGGAAGATCTACACCTAATCAGAATCTTTGATATATGAAGACATACCTTTAACCAAGAGCTCCTGAGCTGGGAAAACCCATCTCTAATCTGGGGCACACCATTTGCTGGCATTCTATATAAGGACTTGGAAGAAGAAAGCTTTTACTCTATAATTACTTGTTCTTGCTTGTTCTTGCTTTCATAGCAAGTCCATTCATTCATTGGAACTAGAAACTAATATTTTGGAATTCCTGCACAAACTGAAAACCAACCTCAGGTACTGAACTTTTATTGGACTCTTGGAGCATTAGGGTATAGGCAGTCACTGTTAGACCACCTGGACCACAACCTGTAACTTATTCTAATAACACACAGACATGCACAAACACAGACACACAGACACACAGACACACAGATATGCACACACACACACACACACACACACACAAACAGAGGGAGAGAGAGAGAGAGAGAGACAGAGAGAGAGAGAGAGAGACAGACAGACAGACAGACAGACAGACAGACAGACAGACAGAGATTTGTATGTGGTTTACTAGATAATAAATTCAGAGACAGAGATAGATTTGCTCTATAATTTCTGTTACTCTAAAGAACCCTGACTAATACAGCAAAAAATCTGGGCAGGGAGATTGGGTGGGGCAATATTTGGAAGTAAATAAATACAATAATTAATTAAAAATTTAAAAACAAAGAAACAGTGAAGCAAGGGTATCTACTATCCTTTCTTATTTGAAGTCAGCTACAGTTAAAAAAGAAACATGCATAAAAGGGATAACATTAGGAAGGAAAGATAAAATAATTCTGATTTGCAGCTGGTATGATTGTTCACTATAAAGACTCAATGCGTCTACAAGAAAACTCTTAGACCTAATCAACACAATAGACACATACATATATTCCAGGACCCTTTTCTCATACCAACTCTCTCCAAAAAAAAAAAAAAATAGAAAAATTAATCACATTTATGAATGTATCAAATCAAATAAGTGAAAAACCACTAAAATGAAGATTTGAAGATGTTTGTAAAGCCAGTCAGTGGTGACACATGTCTTTAATCCCAGCACTTGGGAGGCAGAGGCAGGTGAATTTCTGAGTTCAAGGCCAGCCTGGTCTAAAGAGTGAGTTCCAGGAGATCCTGTGCTATACAGAGAAACCCTGTCTTGAAAAAGAAAAAAAGAAGACATTTATAAAAGAAATCACAGAAGAAAAAGTATGGAAAATATATCATGTTCCTAGAAAGGCAGAATTAATTCTAGAAAAATATCTATACTACCAAATAAATTTACAGAATAAATAAAATGCCTATCAGTATTCCCAGCTACATTCCTCAGGTTTAAAAAAAATCAAGAATTTATATGAAAGCACAAGAGACATTAAATAACCCAAGCAATCCCAAGGAATAAGAACAATGGTGGAGGGATTAAAATCATCAACCTCGATTTATCTTTATAGGGCCATCGTGAGAAAAACTGACTACTATTAGCATATACCTACAGAGGTAGACCAACATAGTAGAATAGAGGATCTGAAAATAAATTATCAAACCTATACCCACTAGACAAAAACATACTTTGGAAATAAAATAGCATATTTATCAAAAAGTGCTGGCTAAACTGGAATTTATCTGCAGGAAATAAAATTAAATCCAATCAAAATGGATCAGAGACTTTAAATCTTAAACAGTGACATTTTGAGAAGACAAGAAATACCTTTCAAGAAATACAATTAGGCAAGAGCTTCTTAAATAGAATATAAAACCCACAAGAAATTTTAAAAAAATATCTAATCCCAATCTGGGGTTTCGATGCAGCCTTTGATCATTCAGTTCCTGGATAAAAGACATGCAACTTTTATTATTTATAATAACCCTTAATCAAAATTAGAGCTGGACAGATATCTATTCTATGTTATTTCAATATATTTCTTATCAATAACCCCAAGTTATTACTTTCTAAGTCTCATCTATGCTGCTCTTAACTCCAATTGGCCAGTCCTCATGGCTATGCTTCCTTGACCCCTAATCCACTGTGAAGTTTTTCACTCTTCACTTTTTCTTCCTCCTTGTGGTCTTCGCTGACCCCAAAGCCAGAAACTCCAAGTACTACCTATCTCTATTCTGCCCAGATATAGGCTGTAGGCATCTTTATCCACCAATCACAAATAACTTGGGGCTAGGGCACATAGACTCACTTGAATCTAAGTGCAGACTCTCTAGTTACTGGAGCAACCAGGTCTTGGGGGCTGTGCTTAGCATTACAATACATAGCTACAGACCAAATCTCAACAAGAACTAACTCAAGTATTAATACATGTGACTGCATGAAAATAAAGTAGCAATCTAGACACAGCTGTATTACTAATGGACATAATATGCATCCTCCTGCATACTCAACATCACTATGTTGCTGTTTCCTAGACCTAACGTCTGGAATGTTGAAAACTGTAGTTTTCACATGCAGACAGGTTTCTATCTCTGGTAGAAATCCCCAAGAAGGAAACTAGAAGTAGTTTAAGTAGCTCAAAACCCCATTGCATGATACCCAAGAAGCTAAAATACTTGGAGTCTCAGGCAGAAGAGGCAAAGACACAAGAGTTCCACTATTTCCTGTGGCCTACATAAAACATTCAAGGAATCTTTCTGCAAATTAGGCATGGTGTTGCATGATTTAATCCAAGTACTTGAGGCAGAGGCGGGGCAATTTGTGTGACTTAGAGCCTAGACTCAGCTTTAAAGCCAGTCCCAGGCCACCCAGGCCATAAGGTGATAAGCTGTCCTTAAAAAAATAATAACAAAACCCCTTCAATGTACTTGAGTAATTCTCTAATTTCTTTGTGAATTGTCCTAGGAAGAAGATACTATAGGAGAGTGGCACCGAGGAACAAAATAGCCCTGAACTGAAATACCCATCTTAATTTTATACACTTGGAAGCAGGCACAAATATAAAGAGAGTTCCCTGTTAGATAAGATATTAGGAACAGTTTCAGAGATCTGCTTCAAGCTAGAAGAGCTGATTCAAGGTACATGTCAGGCTCCAGCATGATAATTTAAATGGACAATATCAAACATGGGGACTGACAGAATCTAGGGTTCCTTACCTGTCAATATCATGACATACAGAAGTTGGTCTGATGACACATTTTTAGTTAGTGGATGCTACTGTATTGGAGTGGTATCCCCATTATATGATCCTGGTAAAGGGTTAAATCACTTGTTAGTGTGCTATGTTCAATAACTCCACAGACCTTTTTTTCTTTTTCTTTCTTTCTTTCTTTCTCCCTCCCTTCCTTCCTTTCTTTCTCTCTCTCTCTTTCTTTCTCTCTCTCTTTCTTTTTCTTCCTTTCTTTCTCCCTTTCTTTCTTTATTTTTCTAGACAAGGTTTCTCTGTGTAGCCCTGGCTGATCCCGGAACTCACTCTGTAGACCAGGCTGGCCTCAAACTCAGAAATATACCTGCCTCTGCCTCCCAAGTGCTGGGGTTAAAGGCATGTGTCACTATGGCCCACTGTCCTGCTGGCTTTTTTTCTAACATGATTTTGGTATGTACATATGTTCAGTGTGTCCTGGCTTAGTTTGTTTAGTTCATCAATGGTGACCTTTTAGTGTACTTCATTGTTTGTGGCAGGTGGATAATGTTTACTTGCCTTTACACAATAGAAAGGAATTCTGTATTATTTGCATTTAAAATGGTGGAAATTGCTATTTTCTAGTATATAGTGACTTTTGGCTAGGCATTGCCTGAAAGCTACTCTTTTTTTTTTTAATGTAACAAGCAGTTACACAGATCAGATGTTTTCCACAATATCCCCCTCCTCAGTCTACACTAGCCTACTGAGGGCCACTACTGTCAAAGGTCTCCTGGAGGTAATCACTCCTTTAATGGAGAACTAATATAGTTTTATTTTCACAAGCTACACTGTTTATGATTCGGCAGATAAGCAATGATCAGACTATCCTCATTTTTTATTTTTTAATCCATTTCCGTAATCCAGTCTTCATCCCTCTCCCAGTCCACCCACTAACCATTCCCCATCCCTTAGCTCCTCCCCTTGTCTCCAAGAGGATGTCCCCACCCCTCCACCCCCACCTCACCAGACCTCCTCACGCCCTGGGGCCTCAAGTCTCTCTAGGTTTAGGTGCATATTCTCTCACTGATGCCAGGCCAGGCGGTTATGTGTCAGGAACCTCATATCAGCAGATGTATGCTGCTTGGTTGGTGGCTTAGTGTCTGAGAGATGTCTGGGGTCCAGGTCAGCTGAGACTGCTGGTCTTCCTATGGGATTGCTTTCCTCCTCAACTTCTTCCAGCCTTTCCCTAATTTGCCTTCAGGGGTCCCTTGCTTTTGTCCATTGGTTGGGTGCTAGTATCTGCATCTGACTCAGCTGCTTGTTGGGCCTCTCAGAGGGCAGCCACGTTAGGCTCCTGTCTGCAAGCACACCTCTTCTTAACTTTACATTTCCTTAAGAGGTTGATTAATTCCAAAGTCCACATTTTACCCAGATGGTGTCTTCTGCTTATGCATCATTTGAGGTAGAAATAAATAAAAATGGGCTTAAACATTTAGAACCATTTTCCAAACTGGAAATCTTTAGATTATTCCCAAAATATACAGGTAAAAATAAACCCACAAATACAAGTATTTCAAACATTCACATATGTAGTACTAGTGCTCATATGGAAAAAAACTTTCTCTCATTTGAATCATGTTTCATATTCTGTCATTCATTCATTTCATATTCCAAAGGACATAGTCCCTTGTCAGAAAAAGAAATCTATAAACCAGTACTTTATTCCTCTCTAAGTGGATAGTTGACCTTAAATAAATAATTCACCTAACAATTTTACTATGTAGGTTCTTGGTGGTTTTGCAGATATTTGCAAAATTGTCAATATTGGCTTCTTATGTGAGGAAATATTTTAAAGATTTTGAAAAGGAGTCAAACACTTCTTTCAATTTTTATATCTATTACACCTTACAATAAGTAAAAATAGTTCATAATACACAACAAGTGAAAAGATGCTGGTAGCATAGGATTGCTTTAGTATTTATGTCCCAAGGTTTGTGACACCACAGCATTCTGTATCTGAGTTTGCTATTCTGAAAGTTTTGATGTGGGCTCATAATAAATTTCAGAGGTACATTTAATTTATTTTAATCCCAGTTTACTAAAATTTATATTTTGTTTCTTTCTTTCTTATTTTTGTATTTTTTGTTTTTTGTTTTTTGTTTTTTTGTTTTTTTGAGACAGGGTTTCTCTGTGTAGCTCTGATTGTCTTGGAACTCACTCTGTAGACTAGGCTGACCTTGAACTCAGAAATCCTCCTGCCCATCCCTCCCAAGTGCTGGGATTAAAGGTATGTGCCACCATTGCCCGGCAATATTTTCATCATACCATATTGATATTATTTCAAATAGTGATCTTTTCAAATTACTATGGTATTCTGTGTTTTAACATTTTAAGTAGCACCTTCATTAGCTATTAGAATGTGTTTTGGGGTGAAGACCAACAGGCAATCAGTGGCTGCTGAGAAAAAGAAAAATCAGTCTTCTCCAAGGATGAGTCTTTGATAGGGTGCCCCATCCCAAGGGGCCAGCTATAGACATTCACACACATGAGTAACACTACTGAACTCAAGGATGAGTCTTTGATAGGGTGCCCAATCCCAAGGGGCTAGCCATAGACATTCACACACACGGGTAACACTACTGAACTCAAGGATGAGTCTTTGATAGGGTGCCCCATCCCAAGGGGCCAGTCATAGACATTCACACACATGAGTAATACTACTGAACTCACCAGGCTTGATATATACAGATACACATATGTAAGTATGCATATATGTCTTGACCACAAACACACATATGGACAGTAATAAAAGAAGGGCAAGTCATGAGGAGGAATCTGAGGTGGGAAGAGAAAAAAAAGGAATGATTTAAATACAATATTTCTCAAAAATAATTAGAATTAAGAGATAATTTCTCAAGTACAAGAGGCATGGATATCTTCAATAAACTTCACTCATTGACTTTGACTCTGTAAATATAATGCTGGATTCTGTCAAAATTTTCAGACTGAGTTTCCAATTTTTACATTAGGCTTTCAATTGTATGCTTATTGTATCATATTATACTCTCTCATTAATCTCCCTGCTTAATTTAGTATATGTGCTATTGGCATTCAATGGAATTTCTATGCAATTTTTGGATTTGTTTATTCAATTATCACCTAATCATCACTCAGTCTTATACCTATACACATTTACACCACACCACACACTTTTAATATATATATATATAGCTACAATTTTGTTTAAAAATGAAATGATGACATTTGTTGCTTTATTTCTGGTCAAATTTAAACCCCATGGCAGAAACTGTTTAATTTTGATGTAATTCATTTAAAATCTCGATTTTCTGGGAAACCTTGATACTTTCTTGAGCTTAACAATTATTTTCATTTTTAGCATATTCACTTAAGACAACAGAAAATTTCAGTTACTGCTCTCATGCTGGAAATTCCAATGCTCTCCTTTCTCTGCTGTGGTATGGGGAGAGTTGCATGGCAAGCCTGCTGGGTCACTTTGTCATTTGAGATTTCTAGGCATTCTCATCACTTCCCCTTTCCTTGCCTTCATTCTCAACCAAGTCCTTCGATTTCATTCTCAGTTTCCTGTCCCGAGACTAATAATTTTGCAGAATAGTGCTCACAGAGTTTCATTCTTTCCATTAAATTTAATTATTATCTCCCCTGTGACCCCGTTAGTCTACATGCTTCCCTGATATATTATCAAAATTACTTTATTTCATTCACTATCTGCTTACAGGTAGCTAGTTTGTTTGTTTGTTTGTTTGTTTTATTATTTTACTTTGTGTGTAGGTTATTGTGCTGTGTGAGGGTTGTTTGTGCACAACTGGAGGCCAGAAGAAGCCTTTGTTCGCTGGGTACTAGAGTTACAGATGGCAATGGGTTGCCATGTGGGTACTGAGAATCGCCCTCAAGTCCTCTGAAAGAACAGTCAGTGCTCTTACACACTTAGCCCTTTGTTTTAACTTTCAATACCAAGGAAAATGCCTAAAGAGAAGTAAAAACTCACAAATTAGCTTGTTGTTATACTCTTTATCACAAAATAACTGAAACAATAGAAATTATAAACCGCAGCGGTTTCTCACAGCTGTAGAAGAGGGGAGACTCAGGACCAAAGGCCTGGCAGGGGAATATGTGTTAAGGGATCACTCTCTAGTTCCAGCAATATGTCGCCATGGATACTGTACTTTCCTTTCACAGTGGCTTCCATGGTAAGCAAAATAACAAACAGCAACAAATAACAACAACAAATAACAACAACAAGAAGGGGCTTGGCTAAGTCCGGTCTTTAATTAATGGAGACTACAATGGAAGGGTTAGTCAGCTCCTGAAAGATCCACTGAATGCTGTTGTTTTGAGGATCAAAACAACAAGATGTATGATTTTTTCAATTGCACATGAACATTCAAACACAGTAATAAATTACCAGAGATGATTAACACATGTTTTCAGTTCTAAAAGTTCTGTGGTCCTTAGGTACTCAGGCTACCGTGGCCTTCTTTGGCATTTCTGATACATTAAATTCCTTCTCACCTCCTTCAGATTTCCTTCCCTCTTCTACTGCAACCTCACCAATTGAGCCAATGAAGGAAGTTGAATGTTAAATTGATCACCTCAAGATGTTTTGGTTAAGTCAATACTAGCTAGGACCTGAGAAAACATTAGCTGCCATTTACTGCAGAACTGGATGCAAGATTTATTTCTCTTCTACACTGACATGCTACATTGACATGCTATGAGAAGAAAAATAAATAAATAAAAGGCAGCTGTGAATCCATCAAGATTGAATAGATGCATTGTTCTCTTCCAGCAGATGATCTGACTTATCTATCAAAGTGTCCCCAGGCCAATATAGAACTTTAGTATAAAACCCTGAATCTTAAAAATGTTATTTATCACACCTAAAAAAGTTTGGTGGTGTAGGGGGCGTGAAGGATAGAGCTATATGCTATTTATCTTTCTTGGAAAGTTTCCTGTTGGTTTTAAAATAAATGACAAATGGTAATTTTAATGTGCTACAAAGAAAATTGATCTACAAATGCTAATAAACAGATTGGTGTTCATTATTTATCCTCTATGTAAAATAAAATAAAGTCAGACTTGCAGTAGCTATGTACAGATACATTTTAGATTGAGTATTCTTTTTCCCTATATACTTTTGTTATTTTTAATTGTATTTTACATTCTTATTGTTGGGGGTTAGTCTGTAGCAATGTATAGCAATGCTAAAATTTGAACCCTGAGACCTGGTTGTCCTCTAAAAGAGTGCATCCACCTTTGTTACATAACCCTTGCTCCTTGATTAATAAATGCGTTTAGCTTGTCTTTGGGCAGTAGAGAGAGGAATGTGGGACCTGAGAAGCCAGTGAAGGGTCTTGACCACAGGGGAAAAAGAGGCATTTATACTTCATATGATTATTGATGCACTTATGTGTAAATCAACTACTTTGATCTTGGTTTTGTTTGTTCTACATTTTTTCCATATTGGCTTTGCTTATTTGATTTATAAAAATTATTCATTTTTTATTAATGTCCTAATTTTCTATTCTTTTTAAATTTTATAATAACATCATAGAAATAAGCACATGCCTCATCAAACAAATTCTATCATAACTTAGAATATGACTACCCTAGTATTTTAAATTTTTAATTTGACCTGTTAATCATTTTAGATGTATTTATAATTTGAGGAGAGACATCATATTATTTGAAAGCTATTTTCTAATATCCACATACATTTCCTCAAATATTTATCTTCTAATTTTTTGTTGTTTATAATCCCTACTAATACAATTAATTTCTTCTTTTTATCAGTTAATTTTTCCTTTGATTTAGAAGATAATCTAGACCCTCAAGAAAACATACTGAGAGAATGTGGAAAAATTCCTTAGAGGCTGAGTGAGAAAATATTTCCATTTATGATACACAAACATGTTTTAAATCTCTGTGGGCAATGGATTCTATGCTCTTTTGTTTGTCTGAAATTATACCTTTTTATTTTCATTTTACAATATAGTTTTACTTGATATAGGATATAGAACAATGATATATTTTAAGATGTTAATTTTTCTTTCAATATTTAGTCTTCTTAGAAATATTTCTCATTGCCTCAAGCCAGATTTCAGTTTTCTTGTGTACTCTTGGCATCCCCATATTTTTAAGCAGCCCAAGAAGTGTTTGCTTATATCATAAGTAACATACATTTGAAAAACTTATGAGTGTTCTGTGAACTGTTATAATACACTATTTAACTGCAGAGGGGACTCACTAGGTTATACAGCTGCTCATCAGTAAAGTTAATTACTGCTCATGTTGTAATTCCTAGTAAATAATCTTTATATGTAACTAAACTTTCATCAAATCTGCTAATTAACTCAATTCTTCAGTAGTCTTGGTTTATCTATATTTATTGTATATTAGTTGGTGTTTTACTTGTCTGGATGAATGAGCATCATGTGCATGCAGTGCCCTCAGAGACCAGAAGTGGGCAATGGATCTCAGAAACTGGACTTACAGGAAGTTGTTAGCAGTTGTGTGGACGATGGGAACCAAACACAGGTATTCTGCAAGAGCAAGTGCTCCTAACTTCTCAGTCATCTATGCAGCCTCTCTTTGTCTTTATGTGGCAAGTAATAAGTAGTCCTATGAGATATCAGGTTCTGAGAACAGTGTTCCCTGCTTTTTTAAAAATACTTTTTGAATATTCACATAAGTGGGAATTAAAAGATTGTTTCTAGCATAAGAGAAATTAGTCTAAATAATCTTAGGGAATTATTCCAATGTATGGCTATATAAGATAGTGTGTGGTTTAATAATTTGTAGATATTATTGAAAATGGTGGGTTCAATCTTCATATTTTCATACCCTTGTACAATTGTGGTTTATTCTAGTAATCTCCTTTCTTCCTTTTCTGTTACATCCCCCATCCTGATTATTCGCTTATATGAATTCACTGTGTTTTTAATATGTGCTATACATTTTTAACTTTGAAATCTTACTTTGATGAATAACTCCCTATTTATATTAACTCACTAAGAAAGCTACTTCCTCTTGTTATTTGTAGGAAGCAGCCATCTATCTTCTTCAAGTTTGTTCTCAGTCACCGACCCTGTGAGGCTTTCCTTGGCCATCTTGCATGGCATGTAGACCAAGGTTGTATGCCTCTTCCTCCTTCTCAAACTTCCTGTTACCCACAATGATTTTCGTATGAGCCTCCTTCTATTGAGTTGTGTCTGTGTAATAAAACATGGTTGTCCTTTTTTCAAGTTCTTGTATCTAGAGTATAAAACTCAAAAAACATGAACAGAGAGAATGAATAAATTAGATATGTCTTAAAGGAGAATTCCATACCATCATATAATTGTCCACAGGCTATAAATTCCTTTATGCAAATGTAAGAATTATATCATGTTTCAAACTTGTTTTTCCAGACTCCTTAAACATTAGGTTTAATAAAGTTATTTTTAAAACATGTTTCTAGATTGGCTAATAAGAGAATAGCAAAAAGGATGACATAAAGCTTAAGTTTAGATTAAGTCCCATCTAGAATGATCAGAGACCTTCAAGCTGTCCATTGCAGTGTTATATTATATTCATGTGTGCAGCCTGTAAATTTTAGAACTAGGTCCCATTCAGTCAAATCCCATTCTTTGCATTAGAAATAATGATTTTGATTTTGCTGTAACAAAAGTGAAGAAATATGATTCATAAATCACAAGAATATATACAATAGAATATATGATTTAGTGTTAAATCATAAGAAGAACAAAGATCAAGTATTAGAAATGAGTAATAACCAATGGAACAAACATGATTACAATGGCTTAGTTCAACAAATGGTTTGGGTGAAACCAGGTCAAGTTTTAAAATCTCCAGATATCTTCAATTACCATTAAAATATTAAAATAACAGCACTGTGTGACTTTTAGGAAGAAGGAGAGTTAAACAATACAGTATGTTACCATAACCATATTTAAAACTGCTAGTGGGAGAGGATGTGCTTAGTCCTGCTTCAACTTGATGTTTCAGGGCAGTATGGCACCCAAGGGGACCTTTGATTTCTCTGAGGAGAAGAGAAGGGAGTCATGGAGGAAAAACTTGTTAGGGTGAGTCTGGGAGGAGGTGGGAGCTGTGATCTATATATAAAGTGAATAACTAAATAAATTATTAAAAAGCAAAACTGTTGGCTAGTAAAAAGTTTCAATGATGGCTAAATGCTATAGATGGAGCTGAGAAATCACATGAAAGCTACTATTACCCAAACTTTGTCACTTATTACAGATAAATGGATATCTGAACACTTTGTTGGTTACAGCAGGTAATGTGTAAATTATTTGAAAAAAGTAGCCTTTCCTTTAATCAAATATGAAGTTCCCAAAGCTTTTGAAAAGAACTGATCTGTCTAATGTTGCTTTGCTCTGACACTTCCAGTTTCAGCTGGACTAAGTCTGAGGATTTATCTTCTCTGGTACTTTGTTCTGATGAGAACAACTAATTTACATTCCACGTATTGCATTTATATTTATTATATTACATACATTACATTCATTCCAGAAGTAAATCATATTTTTTGAATCTCAGTGAACTAGACTTTGAAAACATTAGTCAGTAGACAGTAGTTCTAACTATATACGTATTCAGATATAAATTGGATCCATGGAAATTCAAGGAATTTCTTCAGATTCCATCATCATGTTACCCTGCTCATTCTAAATACTTTCTCTAACATTAAATCGGTTATATTTATTTTTTAAAAGCATTTGTACAATGAATCCCACCCTCATGGGTGGGAAAATCCAGAGTTCTTTGTTTCACTGTCTCCACTGTCTTAGAAGAAAGGCTGCTGATTTCACCTCACAATCTTTTGATTTATGTTCTCTATGTGATGTCTCAAAATAAGCTCATATATTTTTTAGATGACAGAAAGAATTGGATATGAGGTCTCCACTGTTCCCAGATATTTTTCCCATGGCATATATAGGCTTTCCTATTTTCTGAGACATGTTAATTGAAGTAAATTTGATGACAGTACAAAAAAACACAAAGTAATCTCAATTCTGCTGGCATTCAATGCATTAGATAACATTACTAGTCTCATTTAAATGGAGGCTGTGGGACGTATAGAAAACATGCTAGAGACAGTTGTTCATTTTCACACATCTTCATACAATTGATAGATGTTTTTTTTGAGATTCTTGTTCAGCAATCTGGTTTTAGATACTCAACTGTGAGCATCTTGTGTTGGTAAATTCAAGAATCCAAGTAGTAGTAGTAGCTAGATTGTTTTAATCCCTGTGTTCTTTGCAAACTCCTGTATACTATTTTAGGGAAATAAATGTGTCAAATGGAATTGACATTTATAGGGATGCAAAGACCATGAATGCAGTCTGCTTTACACTTAAAGCATGTGCACTCTGAAGCTTGATGTTAGCTATGAGAAGAAAAAAAATTCCTCAAATCAGGGATGGTAGTAAAATTCCATAGAATGAAAGTCAAAAAGACTGACAGTGTACTTATGAAATACCTAAAATTGCAAAGATATAGTACCAGTATGGAAGGATAGACAGACAGACAGACAGATTCAAAGTGATCACATTTTTTAACCAAAGTACTTATTTAAGTCATTGAATACAATGTTACTTTATTGCAATATCACTACATTCATATTTTCCATTTAAGACCTTTAATTATTATTGTATAACAACACATTTATTTTGAACATGTAGGTTGAAATGTTGGCCATGTGTACTTTTTTTTATTTGTTTTGCTGTTCTCAAATGAAAGCCTCATAAAAGTGGATTTTTAACATGCATAGTGTGATGATTAGTTTTAGTTGCCAAATTGCCACAACCAAGAATCACCTGGCAAGTTGGCTTAATAAGGAATTATTTAGATCTTGTAGGACTGTAGGCCTGTTTGTGGGAAGTGGTTTGGATTGTTAATTGATGTGGGAAGACACATGTTGAATATGGATAGCCACAATCCCATGGCTTGAGCTCTGAGCTGTATGAGTTAACAGCATACGCAGACATCATTTGTTATTTTTCTCTTGATTATAGATATGATGGGAATGTATTTCAAATTGTGGTCTGAATTCTGGTCTTGGCTGCTCTGAAATGTTGGAATGTACTGTAGGCTTGTAAGTGAAAAAAAAACTTTTTGCCTCAAAATTGTTTTTATTCAGTATATTTTCTCAGAGCAACAGAAGTGAAACTTGCACACATATTTAACATTTTCATTTAATATTGTCTTATGTACAGACTAAATTGTAAGAACAACTGAACATGAATGAATGAAATGTAGAGTCTTTAAGTGACCTGTAACATTTGAATGTTGATGCAGTTATTAGATTTTAATAAACTGATCTTTTTTACTGAAGGAAGAAAGGGACCTAGAGGGAGATCAATATTTTATAGTATTTTGATATGGTTTACAACATTTACAGAGTTTCTTAAATCTCCTCACAAAAGTTAAATAATTTATAACCTTAAACTACATATTAAATATCAAGAACCTAACAAGTAAAAGCATGTAAAATAAGTAATGGAACGATAATAATGAAACAAACTAATATGTGCAATTAATAACCAAAAAATTATGATTTATAAAAAGTTGAACAGCAAAAAAGTTGGGAATCTAATTTTTGCTAGCTGATGCTCTGAATCAAGTAAACTGATGAAGTCTTCACAGAAACTCTCATGAAGAACTCTAATGCAGATTCTCTGACTAGATAAATACATATGCAGAGAAGATAAAGTGATGGTAAGCAGATGGATAGATATATAGTTAGGTAATAAATAGATTGATGCTAGATAAATAGTGGATATATGTGTGTATAGGTGAGTAGATTATAGAATTTATAATTTTCAACTTTTTTTGAGCATTTTATTTGACATTCATGATTTTTACCATTTTTCTCCCTTGTTCTTTTCAGAGGCTTTGCCAGTGCCTGACAAATCAGAAGTGGAAGATTACAGCCATCCATTGGACTGAGAACAGGGTCCCCAATGAAGGAGCTAGAGAAAGGACCCAAGGAGCTGAAGGGGTTTGCAGCCCCACAGGAGGAATAAGAATATGAACTAACCAGTACTCCCCAGAGCTCCCAGGGACTAAACCACCAAACAAAGAGTACACATGGTAAGACTCAGGTCTCTAGCTGCATATGTAGCAGAGGATAGCCTAGTTGGTCATCAATGAGAAGAAAGGCCCTTGGTACTTTGAAGACTCTATGCCGCAGTGTAGGGGCATACCAGGGCCAGGAAATGAAGAGGGTGGGTTGGTGCGGAGAGGAAGGGGAAGGGAATAGGGGTTTTATTCATAGGGGAAACCAGGAAAGGTGAGAACATTTGAAGAGTAAATAAAGAAAATATCTAATAAAAATAAAGAAGAAAAGAAAAAAATTACCTTTCTCACCCAAACCTAACATACTTGAATGGCTCTGTTTTCATTCTATAATACTGCTATTTGTGGAACTGGTAATAGATTTTTATGGGAACTTCGTCAAAGGAGATACACACTCTCATGCAAACATAATTTTACCCACTGATTTTGTGGGTGTGCTCTTTTTACATTCTATGTTTTCACCAATCTTAAAAAAAATTGGGATTTGCAAAAACGCAGGGTCTCTACACAAGTCACTGAAAAATATTCTAATACAAAAGTTATTTGATCTGGCTTCAACTCTGTGGTTTTTTAATCCTCATGCTTAACTTGATGAAATTTAGAATCACCTAGAAGACAGTGATCATTTCCGTGCTGATATTTCCAAAGACATTTAATGAAGAGGAAGCCACCATGTGCAGGATCAGGGAAATTTCTTGGTCAATGATTGAAGTTGGAATAAAGAGAAAAGAGAAAGAAATAAGATTTTTGATTGTAGACAATTCAGTCTTTCATACTGATGCCTCCTCAGAGTAATGTTCTATGTTACTCTTAAGATGCAACCAAGTAAATTACCCCTTCTTAAATTGTTTTTGTCACAACGACAACAAAAATAATGGATGCCAACTCCCCATCCTTGATGAATGAGGTTTGTGATAATATTTGCCATATTATTTTCTATCGGTCCCCTCATTAAAATAAATGAATTATTAGTTTACAAGCAAAGAGTACTATTGACGTTGGGAGGCTATATTATCTGCACTTGAAATCTCTTGTCATGATATCCATTATATCTCTTAATTAAACTGTTATTAAGTAGGTCATATCTTATGCACATATGAGGATACTTTATATGAATGTCAATCACTAGACTCATCTATTTATGTGAAATTCCAGAAAGCACCAGGTAAATACTTTACTCCTATCATTGTGTTACTCTTTGTTACTAGAGCAATGGGATTAGTATTCATTTTGAGCGTCAGAAAGCACCTTACACTGAAACTTCTGTTTTACTCTTGAAATTGTGAATGGGTATAAAAAAAAAAGGAATAATTTCTGCTGTGTTTGCGTATTGCATTATATCCACTTTGTAGTATACTACTACAAAAATATATGTTGAATAAAAGGCAGTTTACCTGAAATGACCAAAGAGCAACATAAGTGGCCAATTGAGGAATAATCTCTGACTAGTCACTAGAATGAGCATTGTTAATAGTTTATTTAGTCATAGAAGTTTCAATGTGTGACCCAACTTCTGAAAATTCTTGATATAAATATTATCTCATGACTAGGGTTATTGTCCAAAACCAACCTAGTAGATGCGCTTCCTTCTTCTAGACACTATCCCTCACATAAATCATAGCTTTTTACCTTTTTGAGATGTAATGTTCTTTTCCCAAGTGCATTGTTTCTGTTTGTTGTTTTCTGCTCTTATCATAGTATTTTATGTTACTATGTCTTTTGTATTCCGTAATTTGACTCTTATTTCCTTCATTTCTTTAAAAAGTCCACATGGTACTATGGCTCTGATTATCCCTTGTGCAAGCTTTCTCAGTGGCTCAGTTTTGGTGTTAGCCTCTGCAAGATGCTACTTCATATATCTCTTATTTCTTCAGATCTCTCCACAGAAGACAGACAGGATTGCATGTCATTCAAGGACATTGTTCTTATTTCTTTGCCACCATCACAGTGGAGGATATGCAATAAAACAGGTTGGAAAGAGTGTGCATATAGGTTGACACATGTTGGAGCTGTTAGAACCAGAGCTGTTTTGTTGATAGTGTCTGCATTCAGAGGCAAAGGCTGACTTAGAACACAGACTATTGGAAGCCTTGCCAAGTATGCTGTACTGAGATAATGACTGAGTGACACTCCTGTGTTTCACATTGCTTGGTGTCTGTAAGTGTACATTTCTAAGCTTTTCATTTCAGTAAAGACTAATATAATTATGTATTTCTTTCCTTTCTGTATTTCTAATTACTTTTTGTCTTTGAGCTAATTAGTAATTATGCTAATCATTTTAAGTAATTAGACACCTATTTGATCATAGGTACCTATTAAAGATTTTTTAAACATGTACAGAAGTTCATATTTTAAGGAAAATACAAATATATAAAGCAATACAATTCTAATTTTAAGTTACTTTCACAAATGTTTATATATTTGTGTTTTTTGACAATACCTAGAGTATTGAGCATGGTGACTGGTGTTTCAGGTTGGGAATTTAAAGACTAGCTATAAGTATATAGTAAGAGCTACAGCAGCAACGAAGTCAGTCTGTTGTTGCTGTCAAGGTCTGATGTGTCACCACTCCAAGATCAATACAGCTTGCCTGTTGCCTAGCTAGCCTAAAGCTTCATTCAACACCCATCAAAGCAACATAACAATAAGCTTCCTGATGTGAAAGTAAGAAAATGACATAATTGCTAACTCAATAATGCAAAGGCCCTTTCTCTGATTTGGGGGAAATTATTAATACAAGAAGAAGATATGTTGTTAACCAAAGTACTTCAGGAATATGTAAAGTAGAATAATCAATAGCCTTAATTCAATGAGTGTTTCATAAAACAGAAAACATTAGTACTGTAACCACAAATAAAAATATATTGATGAAAGTACTGTAAATGGAAGACAACTATGAAACATTTTCACAGAAAAGTGAGAAATGCAAATTTCAAGCAGGATATATCATTTTCATATCAATACATATTTTTGAACTTGAGCATGCCTATTATGGTGAAAACATTTGATGGTTTGTATTTTAAGGTTTACTTAAATACAATAAAATTAAATGCAGCAGAGAAAAACAAAAAGTGCACATTTGAAATAGCTACATAAAACTATAATTTGGTCCATGTTGCTATTCATGAAGTCATAAAATATATTATTATTACATAAAAAAATCTCAGAATATTAGGTTCATGATGAATATGCATATTTGAAGAACACTAAGTAGGACGAGGTTATCAGAAATACAGGAAACATAATTAAATATTCACAGTTGAATTTGATGGCTGTCAAGACATTGCTATATTTTATACATTGCAAGATGGTTTTATTTTTAAAATCAAATCGACATGAATGCCTGTGTTTCCAGTTCAGCTCATGTTTTTTCTCTATAGCTCATTTACAAGAAATGAAGATTTAATTTAAGTAATACTGCACACTTCAGTGACTACAGATACAATTCTGTGCCTCACTGAAGATGACAGGAGACTTAATGTACAATGGCATCACATGCTGTCTATGGAGGCAAGGGGCAATCTGGACCAGCATTTGACAGGTAGCTTTGAGATTTTCACCATGTACCAAGACTAAAGGGGCTTCTTATAGTGAATGTAAAAAGGTCAAGTTTGAAATTAAACTGGACAAGTGTTTGATTTCAGTAGAGAATGCTGTCTCTTGGACTTTGTTAAGCCAGTTATTTTGTTAAATGTTCTCTGAAGCCCTGTAGCACATAGTATCCATCCCAATGTTAAAACTTTTTGTATTAACTGTTCTTTATTTTTGTTTTATATTTTTAGTAATTCTATGAATTTAATAATTCTATGAATTTAGTAATTCTGTGAAAATATTATATACCATATTCTGATCTCATACATGTGCTTCTCCCATTTATACCTTATTTCAAACCCACCCAACTTTGTGTCTTTGTTTTTATGAAACACTCACAATCCTAACAGTGCTACTTGTACATTTTTAGGTGTGTGGTCTTCCACTGCAGCATCTTGGACTGACCATGGGCCACATCCTAAAGAAGCTAACTCTTCCACCACCAGCAGCTATTAATTATCAGCAGTTCCTCAGCCATTATTGGACTTCATTTTCACTTTGCCCCTCCATAATGGGATTTTTTAATGGTTTGAGTAAAATCTTGTGAATGCTGTTAGAAACGACTATTAAGTTCAGAAGTGCAAACAAACTATTTTGTTCAAAAACTTTTGTTTCCTTCTAATCATCCACTGCCAGGCCTCTTTCAATCTTTTCTGACTCTCTTCTCCAATGAATTATTATTCTTGGTAGGAGGGAGTATCCATGTCCCATTAAAAGCTGAGATTCCATAGACAGTTTCCTTCATATTAGGAGTTATAGAGATGTCTCTGTTAATCAATCATCATCTTCTGCAAACAAAGAAGATTCTCTACCGAGTTTTGAGAGATTCAATGACCTATGGGCATAATAAGAAGTCTTTAGGAGTTAAGTTTAGTAATATGTGACATTAATTGGCTACAAAATTAGGCTCTCCTCTAGGGTCTCTGATCTTCATAGGCACAGGTTCTTAGCCCCATAATGGTGCTATGTACAGGTTCCATCTTTTCAAGCAGACCTTTTATCCAATCAGAAAGTGGATACTTACTCTCATGGAATTTATATAACTATTGTACCAGCAGAAATTTCTTCCCAGAAAGACTACATCTCGACAAGACTGGTAGTAACTTTTCTACTCTGGTAACATACACAGCACTTCATAGCACTATGAGAATTAACCAGTTAGCACTTTATAGCACTATGAGAATTAACCAGTTAAGATGAAACTTCCAAGTCAATACCAAATTATATGGGTTCAGAGTGTGAAATCTTCAACAATAAGGTCTTAATGTCATGTTTAGGAGGGTTACCATGAGAAATGGCAAGACTCTGTAATATTTGGGTGTTTGGACTTCACTGGCTCCCAGCTCCAGGAGGAAACCGCCCATTCTTGCCTTTAGGTATTTTATTTGCTAGCCTGTGGTGTCTGGTTGGAAAATTGTTTTATATTACAGGGTAATTTTACTTAAATTCTTATTTTTTAAGAATATATTTTTAATTTTAGGTTTAATGTATAATACTTGGTCTCCATGACTCTTTTAGAAGCTCTATTGTATTAATATTCTTCTCAGTATTCTCTTCCTCACCATGCATTCCCAATCTGCACAAGAACTGTTTCTATTCCAGTATTCTCATTTACCCTTCTGTATAAGTGTGTTTTAACTTTGTTTGATGGAAGTTCCCATCCCATGACAACTTATGAATGTTCTAATATGTATGGGTATCCAAAATTATAAGTCAATATCTAAAAATTCAATTCTAATACCAACAAATGAAACAAAAATTGTTATATTTGCATTTCTGGGTTAGGCTTACCTCATTCAGAGTAATTATTTCTGGCTATTTCCATTTAACTCTAAATTTCATTTTTCGTAACTATTGGATTATATTCCATTGTGTAAATGTGCTACATTTTTATCAGACAGTTGTGGTTTACATAAAATATCCTATCTGGTATGAATCTGTGGAGGTGCTGTACATGCAGCCACAGTGTTTGTGAGTTTACATGTGCTTCAGTCCTACTGTGTTAGGAAGGCCTTATTTCCTTGGTGGCCTCCATCACTTCTACCACTTGCAATCTCTCTGCCTTTTCTATTGCTGAGTTCCCTGAGGAGGGATTTTATATGTTCCAAAGTTCTCACTCTCTACACATTGTTCTATTCTAGGCCTCCAATTCTTTTCTATCTACTGCAAGAGAGAGGTTCTTTGATGGTTGCTGAACAACATACTGATCTATGAGTAGAGCAGAATGTGATTAAGAGCTATGTGATCACTGTTTCTTTGCCAGAACAGTAGTATTTGGATTGGCCCTAGGTCTCTGGCCTATCTAGACTCAGCAGTGTTAGGGACAGATGCCATCTCACTGAGTGGTTGGTTAGTCCCACAAGCTTTTTGCCACTACTGCAATATTTGTGATTTGAGTTCTGAGTTATCTCACTCAGAACGAGGGCTTTTTTCTAGATAAATCTATTTACTGCAAATTTCTGAATTTCACTTTTTAATGGTTGAGCAATAATTCATTGTATAAATGTATCACATTTTCTTTATGCATTCTTCTGCTAATATATATATATATAGAGTGTACCCAATTCATAATTTTTATTAATAGAGTAGCAGTAACTGTGGTTGAACAAGTGTCTCTGTGGTGGAATGAAACATCCTTTGGGTAAATGTTAAAAAATGGCGCATGTAGATTTTTAGGCATATCTGTTCTCAGCTTCCTGAGGCACTGCCACTTGATTTTCATAGTAGTCGCACAAAATTGCATTCCCAACAGCAACAAATGTGTGTTCCCTTTACTCTACTTCCTTACTAGCTTGCATTGTCATTTGTTTTGTAGAACTTCACCATTCCGGCTGGTATAAGAGGAAATTTCAAAATAATTTCTATTTTTATATCTGTAATAATTAAGTATAGTGAACATTGCTTTAATTTTTTCCAGCCATAGAATATTATTTTAGATAAATCAAAACTACTTACTTGATACTGGTGTAGTTATCTGCATTTATATTTTAGATGAGTATATTTATATGATTCAGTAGTTCATATTCGTAGAAAATTTACTCAAAAACTGTTCTAACTAAATCCTTGTGGTTTTCAGCAATTGTTGCACATTTACTTATATGTATGAAGGTTTAAGAGATGTTATTGACATTTTATAATAAAAAATACCAAATATAAATTTATTAAAACACAACAGTTATGTTGTATTTTCCAAATGAAATTACTAATTTTAAGAGTGTCACATTCTTCACAATAATATATTTTGTTCATGTAGTCAACATTTGCCATTTTGTTTGGTCTTTCTTGTATAAAGAGAAAAATAAAAATGAAATTACCCTAAATAGCTTTGATTTCTTTAAAATTATTCCAATCTCTATACTATTAATTCTTTCACATGTACTATTCTTTGGAGCTTATCCCTAGTCTATACCTATTCTGTATGTTCTACCAGGTCTTTTGAAATCCAGAAAATAATAATAATAATAATAATAATAATAATAATAATAATATATCATATATGTAATATTACTATATTACATATATGATATAATAATATTATTATTATGTAATAATATGATGATGGTTATTACTACTACTATAATAATAATATTATTATTATATTAGATAATATAATATAATCATAATATAACAATCATTATCATCATATCTTGCCAATGAATACTTTATTCTTTTCCTTAACAAAAATTCTGACATACATGAAAAGGATGATTTGAATATCTTTATAGCTTATTCCTGAGATATTTTTGAAATGTTTCTTCCCAAGACATCTTTGGTAATATTCTAGATTGAGTCTTGTGTGTGCAGCCTTAGCGAAAGTCTTAAAAATGAAGCTAAAGAGCATGCACTCAGGGATCTCTAAGCATCTGCTTAAGGAGCTAAAAGTCCATTCTTACTCCCTTTCACAGTGTTTCCATATTTACACAGTAGAAGTGTGCAGAGAGTGTGCTGTGCTGACAAAGAACATTTGTATTGTGTTAAGAATAAAAAGATAATTTTTATATAACAGGTAAAGTCAGGGCCCAGAACAGTAGCTTCAACTAGCTCATTTTACTTTTTTGTTCTGTGACTTGTGAGACATTTAGTGATTGGAGACTTATGTTTACTCGTTTACTTCTCAGGATGTCTTGAGTAAATGTTAGGTATTGTGTTAAGGACAATTTAATGCTCTTAGTAAAAGCTGTTGAACATAACTAGATGCTTCTTATACATTGCAACAAACGAATATTTATTTGAGAGGAAGAATATTTTAATAAAGTGATGTCTATTTCACACTATGCAGGAGTACTCTTGGAAACCATCTTTTAACTTGGTAAGGTTAAAAGCCCCACATTTTAAATGAGTATATGAAATAGTGCATTTGTTAATTGACGTCATGTTACAAAATTTAGAGTGAACATTAAATGTGATCTTGCATGAGATAAATATATACAGTTATACCTGTCAGTTGTGGGGTGGAAAGGGTTTTTCTCCAACTTGAATATAAAGTAAAGGGAAAATAAAAGCCAGTATTTACTTTATGGTAAAAGGCAGGCTAGGAAATATGATAGATTATAAAGACCATTGAAAGCTGGATTCATCCAATCTTCTGGTATGATGAAGAATAAACAGAAGCCTACACTTAAGCATTCTGCTCAAAGCCATAAGAGTTGAGGTGAGTTCACAAAATATTATTCACTTTCCACCCTTACCACAATTCTTATGGGATCCTAGACCTCTATTGTTGACCTTCTTATAGCATAGGAATTTCATGTCCAAAAAACTAAAATAAAAACTATATTAAAAATCTCACAATGTTTTAAGTACTTTTGTATTGAGCTACATTTATAGCTGTCCTTCACCTCAACTAGCCATATATGACCAATGGACTCATAGGTTATATATCCTTACATGTATTTTAGCAACTATAACACAGTGCTACAAGCTCATTTTCAAATACAAATTGCCATTTAAATCTAAAAATATTGCAAGCTACTGTTTTCAAATCTAGGCCCTTTCACTGATTCAAAAGCTACTATTTGTGAGGCTTGGTAATATACAAATGATGCATGCTTACAGGCACAGTGCACCTTGCACTAAAGAACATGTTAGAACTAGCTAATGATTTAAATGTATGTTTGTAGAACTGATTTGCTGTCACTGTAAAAATAGTATTTCTATTTATGTAATGGCAAAAATGCTGCTTCACATATTCATGCATTTTATCTTTATATAAATAGGAACATAAAAGACTTATTGTTCAACAAATGAAGATTATCATTATAGTCATTCAAAATGTGTGTATAAAATGTGGTAACCACAAATTACTTATTTCAACCATTTTCCTTTATAACAGCTTCCTGTAGGGAATTTGGGCCATTGCCATAATATCATCAAAGGAAAATGGAGATAAGTGGATCATCCATTTGTTAATACAGAAGGTGATTATATTATCAGGAAATCATGCTTCAACTATAACTCTCCTTGTATTTATATGTATAATTATGAATTCCAAACACATACAAATTTACAAATGAGTATTTGATAATATTTTTCAACAAAATATTATTTTTTGTGTTTATTTAGTATTTAGATGAATACAACACTGTATCAGTCATTATCCAGTTGTTTCTCTATTAAAATTCTTCAGAGAAAAAAAGAGTCACAAATGTGATGATGAGACAGATGGTTAGAAAGACATATTGACTAAGAGGAATTGGTTCAAATGATGAGCATGTCTTAAAAATCTTATGATATTTAGCTTGAAAATCTACAGGCACCTCAGTGGTATCTTTGGAAGGCCTGTAATGAAAAATTCTGTAGATAAAGAAGAACCATGTTTTAGCTAAGGCAAAGAATAAATCAAAATTTCTGCTTTCTTTGTTCTAGTCAGATATCCAATGTACAGGAAAATGTAGATCCTTCTAGTATGAGCTGGTGCCCTGTGCAGATCTTGGGCACTGGCTATGCAACCAGTTCCACAATACCCTGAGGAAGATCAGCTAGCAGGTGCCCTAACATGCCCAGGATCAAAGGTGAGAAGCCCACAAAATCTGCCTCAACACCTGGAGTAACTGGGACCCCCTGGGAACCAAGGATGCAGGAATCCCCTTCTGGCCAGTGGCTCAGGTTTCTTCCAGTCTGAGCTGGTGCTATGATCAGACCTTGGACACTAACTTCACACCCAGTTCGACAACACCCAGAGGAAGCTCAACTTCCAAGTGCTCTAAAACTCCCAGGATCATAAGATCATAGAAGGTTGGTCACACAAGGATTTCAGGATCCTAGAGGCAGCTTGACTCCCTGGAGCTCTGACACACCCATGATCTCAGGATCACAGGATCCCAAAATCACAGGATCACAGAGAGAACAGAATAATAAGGAGTTCTGACAAACCCAGAATCACAGGAAGGATAGGCTCCAGTCAGAGACAGCACAGGCAGGAAGCACTAGAGATAACCAGATGGTAAGAGGCAAGCACAAGAACATAAGTAACAGAAACCAAGGTTACATGGCATCATCAGAACCCAGCTCTCCCACCAATGTAAGTACTGGATAACCTATCATATGGGAAAAGCAAAATTTGGATTTAAAATCACCTCTTATAATGATGATAGAGGACTTTAAGAAAGACATAAATAATTCACTTAAAGAAATATAGGAGAATACAGGTAAACAGCTAGAAGCACTTAAAGAAGAAACATAAAAATCCACTAAAGAATTATAGGAAAACATAACCAAACAAGTGAAGGAATTGAAAAAAACATCCAGGATCTAAAAATGGAAACAGAAACAATAAAAAAATCACAAAGGGATTTTCTCTTGGGTGAGTTTCTGAGACTGGAGCAGCCAGCCCGGAGGCGCCTTAGGCCAGAG
>NW_022196900.1:704254-704432 GCF_008632895.1 Mastomys coucha | reverse complement strand
GGGTGAGTTTCTGAGACCTGAGCAGCCAGCCGGGAGCCACAAGCCCCACGACTCCCAGGGGAGCCGCAAGGCGGCAGGGACATGATCCTCTCAGCTTCCAAGTGACAGGAGAGGTTCAGCGTCCTCCTCTCCCCCTTCCCTGCAAGTGGAGGGCCTACCTCCAGAGAGCACATTAAGC
>NW_022196900.1:678953-696016 GCF_008632895.1 Mastomys coucha | reverse complement strand
TTGTTTTTTGGAGGGGAAACTGGGAATGGAGAAATTCGCATATAAATAAAGAAATAAAAAAAAAATCACAAAGGGAGACAACTCTGGAGTTAGCAAACCTAGGATAGAGATCAGGAGACATAGATGCAAGCATTACCAACAGAATACAATAGATAGAAGAGAGAATCTCAGGGGCAGAAGATACCATAGAAAACATTGACACAACAGTCAAAAAATGCAAAAAGCAAAACGTTCCCAACCCAAAACATCCAGGAAATCCAGGACACAATGAGAAGACCAAATATAAGGATAATAGGTATAGAAGAGAGTGAAGACTTTCAACTTAAAGGGCCAATAATTTTCTTCAACAAATTATACAAGAAAACATCCATAACCTAAAGAAAGAGATGCCTATGAACTCCAAATAGCTTGGACCAGAAAAGTAATTCCTCCTGTCACATAATAATCAAAACACCAAATACACAAAACAAAGAAAGAATATTAAAAGCAGTAAGAAAAATGTCAAGTAACATATAAAGGCAGACCTAACATAATTACACCAAACTTCTCAACAGACACTATAAAAGCCAGAAGATGACATCATCTGGGGAGATGTCATATAGACCCTAAGAGAACACAAATGTCAACCTAGACTACTATACCCAGCAAAACTCTCAATAACCATAGACGGAGAAACCAAGATATTCCATATTTACATAACATCCATCCATAAATCCAGCCCTACAATGTATAATTAAAAACCCCAAGACGAGGGAAACTATATCCTAGAAAAAGGAACAAAGTAATTTTCTTTCAACAAACCGAAAAGAAGATAGCCACACAAACATAATTCCACCTCTAATAACAAAAATAACAGAAAACACCAATCACTTTTCCTTAATATCTCTTAATATCAATGGACTCATTTCCCGAATAAAAAGATTTAGACCATCAGCCTGGATACATAAAGAAGACTCAGTATTTTGCTGTATACAGCAAATGCACCTCACTGACAAATACAGACACTATCTCAGAGTAAATGAGTGGAAAATAATTTTCCAAGCAAATGTTCCCATGAAATAAGCTGGAGTAGTAACTCTAATACTGAATAAAATTGACAATCAACCAAAATTTGTCAAAAAAGATAAGGAAGTACACTTCATACTCATCAAGTGAAAAACATACCAAGATGACCTCTCAATTCTGAACATCTATGCTCCAAATGCTTGGGCACCCACATTCATAAAAGGAACTTTACTTAAGCTCAAAGCACACATTGTATCTCACATAATAGTAGTGGTAGATTTCAATACCTCACTCTCAGCAATGTACATATCATGGGAAGAGAAACTAAACAGAGTACAGTGAAACTAACAGAAGTTGTGAAGTAAATGGATTTAACAGCTATCTATAATACTTCATCCTAAAACAAAAGAATATACCTTCTTCACAGTACCTCATGTTACCTTCTCCAAAATTGAATCAATACTTACTGAGAAAACCTGCCTCAACAGATACAAGAAGATTGAAATGATCCCATGCATCCTATCAGATCACCTCGGACTAAGGTTGGTCTTTAATAACAAAAACACAACAGAAATCCCACATACACATGGAAGCTGAATAATGTTCTATTCAATGATAACTTGATCAAGGAAGAAATAAAGAAAGAAATTAAAGACATTTTAAAATTTAATGAAAATAAAGGCACATCATACCAAAACTTATGTGATATAATGAAAGTAGTGCTAAGAGGAAAACTCATAACTCTTAAGTGCCTCAAAAAAAAAAAAAAAACCTGGACAGAACATACACTAGCAGCTTGACAGCATACCTCAAAGCTCTAGAACAAAAAGAAGCTAATACACCCAAGAGGAGTAAATGGCAGGAAATAAACAATAAACTCAGGGCTGAAATTAACCAACTAGAAACAAAAAGACCTATGAAAAGAATCAACAAAACCAGGAGCTGGATCTTTGAGAAAATCAACAATATAGATAAATGCTTAGCCAGTCTAAACAGAGGGAACAGAGACAGTATCTAAATTAATGAAGTCAGAAGTGAAAATGGAGATATGACAACAGAAACCAAGGAAATTCAAAAAAATCATTAGATCCTACTACAAAAGCCTACATTCAACACAACAGGAAAATCTGGATGAAATGGACAATTTTCTAGACAGATACCAGGATCAGAAAACTATCAGGAACAGAAAACATCCAAAGAGTCCCATAATGCCTAAAGAATTAGAAGCAATCATTACAAGTCTCCCAACCAACAAATAAATAAATAAAACCCCAGGACCAGATGGGTTTAGTGCAGAATTCTCTAAGACCTTCAAAGAAGACCTAATACCAATACTCTTCAAACTATTCCATGAAATAGAAACAGAAAGAACACTACCCAATTTGTTCTTGAAGCCACAACTACATTTATGCCTAATCCACACAAAGACCCAAGAATGAAAGTGAACTTAAGACCAATGTCCCTTATGCAAAAATACTCAATAAAATTCTCAAAAACTAAATCCAAGAAAATACCAAAAAAATCATCCATCATAATCAAGTAGGCATCATCCCAGGGATACAGAGATGGATCAGCATAAGGAAATCCAAGAACATAATCCACTGTATAAACAAACTCAAAGAATAAAACTACATGATCATCTGTTTAGATACTGAGAAACATTTGACAAAATTCAACACCCTTTTATTGTAAAAGTCTTGGAAAGATCAGGAGTTCAAGGCCCATACCTAAACATAGTAAAGGCAATATACATCAAACCAGTAGCCAACAACAAACTAAATGGATAGAAACGTGAAGCAATACCACTAAAATCAGAGACTAGACAAGGCTGTTCACTCTCTCCCTACCCTTCGATATAGTACTTGAAGTTCTAGGAAGAGCAATTAGACAACAAAAGGAGGTCAAGTGGATACAAATTGGAAAAGAAAACTTCAAAATATCACTCACTATTTGCCGATGTCAGGATAATATACTTAAGCGACCCCAAAAATTCTACCAGAGAACATCAAAATCTGAAAAACAACTTCAGCAATGTGACTGGATATAAAATTAACTCAAATAAACCAGTAGCCTTCCTCTATTCAAAGGACAAACAGGTTGAGAAAGAAATTAGTGAAATGACACCCTTCACTATAGTCATAATAAATATTATATATCTTGTTGTGACTCTAACAAGGCTAGTAAAAAATCTGTATGACTAGAACTTTAGGTCTTTAAAGAAAAACATTGAGGAATACCTCAGAAGATGGAAAGATCTTCAACAATCTTGGATTGGCAGGATTAATATAGTAAAAACGGCCACCTTGCTAAAAGCAATATACACTCAGTGTATTTCCCCCATCAAAATTCCAACTCAGTTCTTCGTAGAGTTAGAAAGAGCAATTAACAAATTCATTTGGAATAACCAAACACTCAGGATAATGAAAACTATTCTCAACAATAAAAGAATATCTGAAGGAATCACCATCCCTGACTTCAAGCTGTATAACAGAGCAGAACTCTATGGTATAGATACAGAGACAAGCAGGAAGATCAATGGAATAGAATTGAAGATCCAGAAATGAACACACATACCTATAGTTACTTGATATTTGACAAAGGAGCTAAAACCATCCAGTGGAATAAAAAGACAGGATTTTTAAGAAATGGTGATTGTTCAATTGGTGGTCAGCATGTAGAAGAATACAAAGCCTTCCATTCTTATCTTCCTGTACAAAGTTCAAATCCAAGTGGATCAAGGACCTCCATATAAAACCAGACACTGAAACTAATATAAGAGAAAGTGGGAAAAAATCTCGAACACATGAGCACATGGGAAAATTTCCTGAATAGAACACTGACAGGTTTTGCTCTGAAGTCAACAATAGACAAACTGGACCTCATAAAATTGCAAAGCTTCTGCTTATAAGACAAAGGACACTGTCAATAGGACAAGACAGCAACCAACAGATTGGGAAAAGATCTTTACCAATCCTACATCCAATAGAGGGCTAATATCCAATATATACAAAGAACTCAAGAAGTTAGACTCCATATCTCCTCCCATAGGTATTTTGATCCCTCTTCTAAGAAGGACCGAAGTATCTGAATTATAGTCTTCCTTCATCTTGAGCTTCATGTGGTCTCTGAATTATGTCTTGGGTATAGCAGAAACTGAAGGAAAGGCCATCCAGTGACTGCCCACATGGGGATCCACCCTATATAGAGTTACCAAACCCAGGCACTATTGTGGATGCCAAGAAGTGCTTACTGACAGGAGCCTGATATTGCTGTCTCCTGATTAGCTCTGCCACTGCCTGACAAATACAGAAGTGGATGCTCACAGCCATCCATTGCACTGAGCACAGGGTCCCCAGTGGAGGAGCTAGAGAAAGAAGGAGCTGAAGGGGTTTGCAGCACCATAGGAGGAACAACAATATGAACTAACCAGACCCCCAGGGCTCTCAGGGACTAAACCACCAACCAAAGAGTACACAAGTAGGGACTCAAGGCTCCAGTTGCATATGGAACAGAGGATGTCCTTGTAGGACATCAATGAGAGGAGAGGCCCTTGGTCTTATGAAGGTTCTATGCTCCAGTGTAGGGAAATGCCAGGAAAGGAAAGCAGAAGTGGGTGCGTTAGTGTGCAGGAGAACTAGGGATGGGATAAAGGGGTTTTCAAGGGGGAAATGAGGAAAGGAGATAAAATTTGAAATGTAAATAAAGAAAATATTTAAAAAAAAAAACAAAGGCTGGGCAGTGGCGGCACACACCTTTAATCTCAGCATTTGGAAGGCAGAGGCAGGCAGATTTCTGAGTTCAAGGCCAGCCTGGTCTACAGAGTGAGTTCCAGGACAGCCAGCACTACACAAAGAAACCCAGTCTGAAAAACAAAAGCAAAGAAACAAACAAAAAGTTAGATTCCATGGAACCAAATAACCCTATTAAAAACGAGGGCAAAACAATGAATTCTCAACTGAGGAATATTGAATGGTCGAGAAGCACCTAAAGAAATGTTCAACATCGAGAAGCACCTAAAGAAATGTTCAACATCCTTAGTCATCAGGCAAATGCAAGTCAAAAAAACCCTCACACTAGTCAGAATGGCTTAGATCAAAAGCCATCATGTCACATCAGGTGACATCTGATGCTGGCAAGGATGTGGAGAGGAACACTTCTACATTGTTGGTGGGTTGTAAGCTTGTCAAATCACTTTGGAAATCAGTCTGATGGTTCCTCAGAAAATTGGACACATTATTACTTGAGGAGTCTGCTATACCACTTCTGGACATATACCTAAAAGATGTTCCAACATTTAAGAAGGACACATGCAATAATATGTTCATAGCAGCCTTATTTATAATAGCCAGAAGCTGGAAAGAACCATGATGTCCTTCAACAGAGGAATGGATACAGAAAATGTGGTATATTTGCACAATGGAGCACTACTAAGCTATCAAAAAAGATGAATTCATGAAATTCTTAGGCAAATGATTGGAACTAGAAAATATTGTCCTGAGTGAAGTAACTCAGTCCCAAAAGAACACACATGGTATGGATTCATTGAGAAGTAGATATTACCCCAAAAGCTCAGAATACTCAAGATACAATTTTCACACCACATGAAGCTCAAGAAGAAGGAAGACCAAAGTATGAGTGCTTTGGTCCTTCTTAGAAGGGAGAACAAAATACTCACAGGAGCAAATACAGAAATAAAGTGTGGAGCAGAGACTGGAAGGAAACGCCATCTGGAGACTTCCCCACTTGGGGATCCATCCCATATACAGACACCAAATGCAGACCCTATTATGGGTGCCAAAAAGTTTATGCTGACTGGAGCCTGACATACCTGTCTCATGAGAGGCTCTGCCAGAGCCTGATGAGTACAGAGGAGGATGCTAGTAGCCAATCATTGGGGACTGAGCGTGAGGTCCCCAATGGAGGAGTTAGAGAAAGTACTGAAGGAGCTGAGGGGGTTTGTAACCCCATAGGTAGAACAAAAATATCAACAAACCAGATCCCACAGATCTCTCAGGGACTAAGCCACCAACCAAACTGTACACATGGCTCCAGCCCCACCTTGTCAGATATCAATGGTAGAAGAGGCCCTTTGTCCTGTGAAGGCTCAATGCCCCAGTTAGGGACATGTGAGAGTGCAGAGTTAGGAGTGAGTACATGGGTGGCAGAACACCCTCGGAAAGGCAGTAGGACTTGGATGAGATTGGGGTTTTAGAGAAAACAGAGAAAGATGATACATTTGAAATGTAAATAAAGAAAATATCCAATAAATAAAAAAGAAAATGTACACCCAAAAGTGCAGGAGAGAGAAGATTTTCCAATTGCAATATATCGTATATTGCTTAGGAATCATGATGTCTTCTGATAAAGCATGTTGACTGACAATTTCATCATTTTTCTAACATTACTGGAAATTTACATAACTAGGACAAATTTGTAGTGTTATCTGTTGATATAAACTGTGGGACTACCATAATTTCTACAGTACATTGGTAAATATCATTATGTGAAATGATATTAATGGAGCATTAATCTCTTAAGAAATGCACTCATGGTCAGCACTGAAAATACATAAGAGAAATATTACATAGACTAATAAAGCTGCATTTATTTATTAATGAATATATATGTATATATACATATGTATATGTGTGTGTATGTGTGTGTGTACTCAACACAAGTTAATTTAAAAAGAGAGGCCACACATTTGAAAGAGCAAGAAGTTATATTTAAGACAGTTTGAAGCCACAAAAGAAAAGGGGAAATAATTTAATTACATTCTAACCTCAAAAACTAAAATCAATAAGTATAAAAAACACCCTCACAACCACATGAAAAAAATCATATTTTCCCAGTTGACTAGGAACTCATTGCCCAGTCATTTTAACACTTCAAATAAACAATTATAGCTGACAAGTATCAAAATCTACTAATACCCGAAAAGAACCTAAAGATCATGAAGGAGCTCCTTATGTGACAGCTGAGGACAACAGGGTATGGAGCAACACTGAGTGATATTTATGATATAAAATTATGGTTCATAATGTGTGAATCTTTTTTCATGCCTTTATAATTCCAAAACAAATGCCTATAACAGTTGATCTCAATTTGTGGGTTGTAATCCCTATAGCATGCAAAAGGCCCTTTCATGGGGGGGCATATCAGTTATACTACCTATCAGATATTTACATTAAGTTTTATAACAGCAGAAAAATTAGAGTTATGAAGTAGTCCTGAAAGAATTTGCGGCTTAGGGTCATCACAACATGAGGAACTATATTAAAAAGTCACAACAATAAGAAGGTTGAGAACTGTTCCTTAATGATGGGTCCTTTTGGTTGAATTTTTTTCTTTAATTGAAAATTGATCCTGATGAGAGTTACCCTCCCTGTACTACTCCAAGTTCTCCTCCACACTTTTCTCAATTCACTTCCTTACTTATGAAAAGAATAGACTTCTAAGAAATAACAACCAAAGGTGACAAAATAAAATGTAAGATAAAGCAAACACATCATATCTGGGCTGGACAAGTCAACCCAAAAGATGGGAAAGAGTACAAGAGCAGGTATAAGAATGGAAGACCCATTTGTTCTCACACTCAGAATTCAGTCTTCTTTTAAAAGAACTAAAATAGAAGCTATAATACATATACACATTATATGGTACAGAAACCTCGTAGGTTGGATAATTGCTGCTTCAGTCTCTGTGAGTTCATATGAGTCTTGCTTAATTGAGTTTAAAGGACTTTGTTCTAATGTCTTCAGTGTCTTTTTGGCTCTTACAGTTTTTTCATTTCCTCTTCTGTGTGTTTCCTGAGCTCTAGAAAGGGGATTTGATAGAAACATCCCATTTGGAGCTGTGTATTCCAAGGTTATTTTCTGTATAATGTCTGGTTGTGAGTCTCTGCTTCTGTTTCTGTCTGCTGCAGAAGGACATCAGTTTCTCTAATGATAACTGAATAAGACACTGATCTATGAGTATAGTGGGATATCATTAGAATCATTAGAATATTTTATTAATATTTTTAGACTAGTAGTGTTTCCTTTTACAATAGGTCACTGGACTGTTTAGTCTTTGGTTCTTGGTCACCCAAGCAGTGTTTGTAATGGGTTACATCCCATTGGATGGGCTATAAGTTGAAGCAGACATTTCTTGGTTACTGCCACAAGTTCTATGCCACCATTGCCCTTTCATATCTTATATGCAGGTAATATTGTCGGTCAAAAAATTTGTGGCTGGGTTGGTCTTTACATACCTCTCTTGATACCCCATAGAGTACCTTTCCATACAAAGGACACTAGAACACAGGAGTGAAGGCTCCATGTAGACACAAGCTTGAATTTTTTCACATTGAATGAGTTGTATGAGTGTTTTCTTCAGTAATGGGTCCCTGAGCTAAGTTTATGGGTGTTTGGAGGATTCCTGTGAGCTCTTTGGCTAACAACTCAATTGAATTCAACCCATTTTTGGTACTAGAAGCATCTGTGACAAGAGATGACAAAATTGGACTCCATATCCTCTATTGTGTAAATGTGCCACATGTTCCTTACTCATTCTTTGGTTGAGGGAGATCTAGGCTGTTTGCAGGTTCTGGCTATCATAAAATGAGCATCAAGTGAGCATGGTTGAGGAGGTGTCCTTGTGGCAGGATGAAGCATTCTTTGGGTATATGCCCAAGAGTAGTAGAGCTAAATCTTAAGGTAGATTGATTCCCAGCATTCTGAGGAACTACCATATTAATTTACATAGTGGCTGTACAAGTTCCCACCAGAAATGGAGGAGTGTTCCTCTTGTTCCACATCCTCACCAACATGTGTTGTTCGTGTTGATCACACTCATTTTCACAGGTATAAGACAGATGCAGATATTTGCATCCAACCAACAGACAGAAGCAGTTGAACCCTGTTGTTGAGTTATAGGAAGGCTGAAAGAAGCTGAGGAGAAGAGTGATGCTGTAAGAAGACCAGCAGTCTCAATTAATCTAGACACAGAGACATCTCAAACACTGGACAACCAAACAGAGAGTGTGCACTAGCTGATATGGGGCCCCCAACACACATACAGTAGAGGACTTCCAGGTCTTTGTTTATTCAGAGAAGATGCACCTAACCCTCCAGAGACTGGAGGCTCCAGGGAGTTTAGAGGTCAGGTGGGTTGGGGGATGGAGGCATTCATGTGGAGACAGGGGTGGGGGTGGGGAGGAGGTGTGGGGTGTGGAGCAGCTGGAGGGTGGGGGGCTGGGAATAGAATATAGAGTGTAAAAATAAGTTAATTTAATAAAAAAAAGATAGAAGCTCAAAATAATTTTGATTTCTAATTTCCTGATGTCTAAGGATATTGAACATTTCCTTAACTATTTTTCAGCCATTTGATGTTCATCTACTGAGAATTCCATGTTTTTATTTGTTCCACCATTTTAGTAGGATTTTTTAGTTTTTGATATCTAATTTATTGAGTTCTTTATACATTTTGGATATTATTCATACTTTAGGCATGGATTGGGTACAATTTTCCCATTCTGTAGGCTGTCACTTTGTCCAATTGACAATGAATATTGTCTGTTTTATAAGGCCCTGCTTAGTATAATTGTTCTTTGCAAACCAACATTGGAGCACTATTGATTTTAGATATAGTAGTGCTACTTTTACAAAATTTTTGTGACCTTGTATTTGGAGCATAGATGTTAATAATTTTAAGATCAAACTCACCCCAATTCTTCTATCCTTCAGCATCAAAACTGCTAGTATTACAGGCATGTCCCCACAGCCAGCTCTGAGTTCTACATTTTGTTTTGTGAAGCACTGCATTGTTGATGATATATTTCTTGGTCATTGACTTGACCATTCTATCTCAGCATGCCAGCAAATAAAGTAATAGCTTCCAAAATTATAACTTGAATGAGTACTTCCTTGTCAAACTTTATGAGACTATGAAAACCTTAATGATTTAAAGAAGAGGAAGACTGATCAATGGCTATCAGCTGATCACACCTAACATTTATTAAGAAGAATGATGAACACTATTGTTTATAATTGGGACACAGTAATTGCCCTAAAATAAATTATGATCATAAGGAATGCTGCTGGATTTGTAACTGGTATAGAATTTATGAAAAGTCTCAGATATTAGATGTGTGTAGAGTATATTCTACTTTGTGAAAACAATGCTCATCATTTTTGTATTGCTTCATAAGTTTGACACAATTTCCAAACGTCTCATTTGCTCCTCACATCATCACTGACAGAAAGGTAAAAGGAAGTTTGGTAAGTTAACCTTATTTATTCATTTATGCAACCTGGGCATAATCATCTGCTTCTGCTTTAAACAGTGCTACCATATTTTAAATACATTGATAAGTTATAATTCAAATTGTGGATGAATACCACTTGCTTTGATAATGGTTGTTTATTTATTTTATTTCTAATATAACACGGAATGATATAGAATTTTTTGTATTAAGGCTTACTAATAAGGATTCTGGACTTGATTCAGTTTTTATCATGTCACTTAATAAAAACATCGCAAATTTTGTTTACACTGCTCTAACTGGGTGGTTGCATTAAGTTTAATAACTGTCTTATTTGAAAGTATAAATCATCACAAAAGAATATTGCCATCCTTTGGCAGATGATCTATAGTTTTTGCTTCACTAATATAGAAATTTGGACAAGTAAAGGGATTGAGCAGCATTTTCTGTAATCGCTGGGGGAAGTACATTGCATATTGCTTTGCAACAGATCATATTTGAGTGGTTGAGATTTCACTGCCCTGAAGCAAGTTATATTACAGGCCATTTATTTGTCAGAGTAGAGTTTTATTAGCAACCAGTTGCAGGCCTTGCATGAAAATGAATCCTCTCCAGCCTGAGCTTACAAGACTAATGGAGTTCAAAATCACCCTACATCTGGGAGTCTTAGTCTAGGATCAGAGAGGTGAAGGGACTGAAGTTAATGTTCTATCCTTCTCTGCTCAGATGCAGCTGGCAACAAACACTGCATGTAATTTTATCTTGGGTTGCTGCTGTTGACTATTAGCCTGATATGTATTTTTACCTTATCCATATATTTGTGATAGTAAATTAAAGTTATAGCACACAAATAATAGGAAAACTGTGACATATGCCATTTCAGAACAGGATAAAAATGATGCACTAGATATTGTTATGAAACATAGAAAAACAGACACTCGACAATAATCATCTTCAGTTGTTAGTGGGTCATTTGATAACACAAATATTTATGCAAAATAAGGTTAATTGTTCAATGCCAGTATCTTCTGTCTCTATACTCACGTTTTAATTATGTTCTGCTTTCTACCCTTATAGAGATAATGATTGTCTTGTTTAAATGTCACTGATAGTTAGGAAAAGGATCCCTTTAAAGTGATTATATCAATAATACATCTATCTAAAACTTACAACCCTTATCTCTCCCAGATCATCTGGAAATATTCCAGTATCTGATTTGATATAGCATTCCGTCAATCCATAATGGAGAATGCAAATATCACTCAGATTTAATATAGCCTGTATTGCAGACTGACATATTTCATCCCAGGAGTAGAGCAGTGGGCAGTATTGTCCAGAACAGAAAGGTGCATAAAGGTCTCATGATAGGAAATGCTTCTAATAGGGTCAGTAGACTCAAAGTCACAGTGGGGGTTTCAGAACTATAGTTATGGCTACAGACTAACAAAGCTTTCCCTTAAATGTCACCCTTTTTCAAATATCTGCATTTTCTGAAGAAGAAAGAATTACAAAATTAAAAAGCAAGAAAACAAGTGGAGCACTTGCTTATCATGTGCAAGTCCTCATAATGAATCTCTGCCATGCACATAAAAGTAAACAACAGAAAATCAGAAAGAGAAAAGTGTATTCCTAAGAGCTTCAGAGTCTTACTGTAGCATTCTATCAGTCAGTTGTATAAAGTGTAACACACACAGTTAGGAAGAGTGAAAAACTCTTGATAGAAAGTACCTTACTATTGTAATATTTATTGCCTTTACAGGACATTGGAATGATTACCCTGTATCACTCAGGTGTGTATACTTTATGATATTTTTTGCAACAATGCAGCCACCTGAGGGCATATCTCACAGAAATTATCATTAAGGAATACTAAGCACAAGACTATATTCTAAGATTACTATAACTAGTTGTTTAGAATATTCATAACTTCACACTGTAATATTTTTGTGCCTACAGCACTTTACATCAACTCTTTCAACAATTTTCATGATGCAATTTTTCAATGTCTTAGAAGCCAGATAGCTGAGAATGATACTGACCAATGTCAAGTGATAAAAGAAAATGATGGCTTTTGTGATTATTTGTTATAAACGTCACCTTAGCTCACTCAAATTCTTGGAGAATTTTGAAGTGGGAAGCAGTAAGATTGCTTCCTGATCTTCGGAGGCTACTAATGCATATTACATGTATCCAAGTTATGACTGTAAGGGAGGTCTTCCAAAAGGCTGTTTGGTTTAAAAGAACCAGCCACACTAGTAGACTTTTGACATTCTCTGATGCTAGTTCAACCTCTACAGCTAGGTGTTCTCTTTGTACGTCATAGCACTAGCAGCTCCTTCTGGCAACCTACCTACCTTTTTTTGAAAAACAAAACTTGAAAGGCTTGATGCTTTCAACATAACAAGCAGATTAGGGATCTATTTACACAAGGTCTTTTCACTTTTCATGCTATAACTTGCACTAGTGTATATCCTGAAAAATCACATACACACGTATGTGCATATATATGAAATATATATATTTATATATATATTTATATATTTATATATATATTATAAATATTTATATATATATATATTTCATATATATGAATATATATATATATGAAGTATAAATATCAAGGTTCTGCTATTCAACTTTTCCACTTGTTTTTATAGTATCATTGTATTACAAAGTATTTTGCTTCAGTGCAGAATTGCTCATTCTCACAGCCCCTCTTAAATAATCAGTAGTGTATTGGTAGTCCTTGGAATTAAGTTAGAAGACAAGTACTTTCTTCATTTACACACTCCCTGCAGCTCTCAGGTCACTGTGTCCAGTCTTTTAAAATGCCTAATATTTGACTCACTTAAGGCCATCCCGCTCTACTTATCCTGCCAGCTGTGAAATTCCCTATAAATCCACAGGATTTAACAAACAGTTTGAGTGCCTGACTTACACTGCTTCTTTACACTAAAGCTAGAAACACATTGGAAAATTTGAGATATTTTATTTAAGTTTTAAATGAAGACATTCATAGCTTCTATATTTCCAAAGAAGCCTAAACACTCTACTCCTCCTGCACATATTCTTATTCAGATCTTTTTGTCATAGTCATAGGTTTTTGTTTAATTTTTTAAAAATCTTCCTGTCCAGATTTTCATCTTTTATTGTTTCTTTTCTTTCATTTTTTTCTTTTTTGCAATTCACTTGTCTAAATCTGCTCACCAGCATTTCACACCTGGACTAAGATATCCTGGTTAATGTTTTTATCCTAGGTGTTTTTATCCTAAGTTTTTTATCCTAAATCTGTCCTGTGTTCAATCTTATACATCATATTTATTACCATACTCTATTTTTTTCACTATTTTGGTATGTAACATGATATTAAGAACTTAAAGTGTGCAGCCATACCAGCTTCAAGTCCCATTCCAAAGGCTTCCATATTCCAAGCCTTTGCATGTTTTCAGTGCTTTGTTTTCTCAATTATTGCACTAATATTTTCATTAATATGTTTTTATTCACTTTATATCTCAACCACAGGTCTCCTCCTTCCTTTACTACCAGTCCCTCCTCAATCTTCCCTCCACAATTCCCACTCCCTAAGGTAGCCCAGTTAGAGGTAAATGATCCAAAGGCAGGCGAGAGAGTCAGGGACAGTCCCATGCCAGTTGTTAGGGGACCCATGCAAAAAAGCTGCACATTTGCTTATGTATATGCAGAGGGGCCAATCCCAGTGAATGCATATTCTTTTGTTGGTGGTTCAGTCTCTGTGAACCCCTAACGGACAAAGTTATCTTTGTATAGTTTCTTTTGGTGTCCCTGACCCTTCTGGCTCCCCCAATCCTTTCTCTTACTCTAACCCAAGACTCCCTGAATTCCATCTAATGTTTAACTGTGGGTCTCTGCATCTGTTTCCATCAGGTACTGGGTGAAGTCTCTCATAGGACAGTTATGCTAGTCTCTTGTTTGAAAGCATATCCTTAATAGTGTCAGGGGATGACTCTCTCCCATGCAGTATGTTTCAAGTTGGACCAGTTAGTGGGTGTTCATCCCCTCAATGAGATTTTGTATTATACTCATCAGAATTTCTAATATCAAAACTTCAAGTGATAGTACATGCTGGTAAGAATATGGAGCATGAGGAACATGCCTCCATTGCTGGTGGAAGTGTGAACATGTACAATGACTTTGGACACTTGCTAAACTATGTTAATAACAGCTTTATTTGTAATACCCAGCAACTAGACAGCCAGATATCCATCAACCATAGAATATATAAAGATAATGTGGTATATTTACACAAAGGAATACTACTCATCTCTTTTTAAAAAGGACGTCATGAAATTCACAATCCCGTGGAAGGGACTAGAAAATATCATCCTGAGTGAGTTATCACAGACCTAGAAAGACATGTGTGGTATGTGCTCACTTATAAGTAGATATTAGCCACAAAGTACAGAATAAGTATGCTACAATCCACAGAGCCAAAAAGCTAAGTAAAATGGGGACCCAATGAAGGATGCTGGAGTCTCACTCAGGAGGGGAAATAAAGTAGACATGGAGGTAGATGGAGGGGAGGTAACTAGGTGGGAGGAGAACAGGGTGAGGATCAGGTGAACAGGGTGAGGATCAGGTTTGAGGAGAACAAAGGATAGAGGGCTGGTAGAGAGAATGGAAATCAATGTTTTGGGGTTGCATCCCTGGGTCGAGCCAGGGACTTGGTATAATGGAGAGGTCAGGGAGACTGTGTGAATGATTCTAGGTGAGACTCTTAGCATTTGGGGATATGAAGTCTGAAGTAGCAACCTTCAGGAACCAGGCAGGACTTCCAGTCAAGGGGTAAGGACACCAAGCCACCTACAAAATCTTTGACTCAAAAGGTTTGCTGCCTACAAGATGTGAAGGGATAAAGAATCTATAAAGCTAGGTAAAACCAGAATCAGCCTTGTTCATTACTCCTTACCCTTCCTATTTAACAAAATGTAAATATAGATAAAAATAACTTTACTTAAAATGAGCCACTCAAACTATATTTTTATTTGATGATTATTTGATCTCCTTAGACATTTGGTATAAATTGTGTTCAAATTAATAAACTAAACTAATAATAACTAATAACTAATCAATAAACTAAAGGAGTCATAATGCTGGGAACATGGTATGGATTTTCTTTTCAATTTCATTCTCACATTCTAACTGCCTTGAGTATCCTCCATATTTTAGCCATGGGATATCATTTTCTGTACATGAGACACATGTAATAATCCTGTGCTGCTAGGTATGAATTCTGTTAATGTCTCTCTGCTAAATAAGGTCTGTGTTTGCAATTGTACATAAGGTTATACTAAAGTGTCTCTTCTTAGAAGGTATCGGTGATATTACTATGCTCTAAGCTTTCTCTTGGCATTTATGTTCTGGTACAGCTTTCTAACACTGTGAGGAAAATATACATTTTTGTGATTGTTTCTGTGTCAATTAATATCTCTCAACTGAATACTGTATATTTCATATATATTTCCACATAAATAAACTAGAAGCAAGCATTTATCTTTGATCTCCACACACTCATTTTGTCTCTTTTGATTTCATGGAGTAATTTCCCACATTATTCGTTATTTTCCCTTTATCGGTTAATTCACATCAGCTTAGTTCTCCACATATGTTTCCATTAAAGTCACTGTTGCAAGATTATATTCTATCTCATAAATTTCTGGAATATATTCACTGGTTTTCTCTGCTTAAAATAATTTACTTACTTCTATGACAGCAACACCCTTACACTGCCTATGTTTCTCATTTTGAACAGAATAATTCTTACTGACTTACTCATTAAGATCTCATTCAGAGTTTCTTGTAAATCTATACTCATGTTTCAAAAAATTATGCTACATTTTTCAATAGCATTGGAAACACAATGATTCATTGATTTTATGTCTTTGGCTTACATATTCTCTGAAGTTAAACCTTTATATCTACTTGGAATCCATTCTTGGCAGTTTCAGTGCTCATTTGGTTCTGACACTTGCAATAAAATTTCATGATCATGTCCCTGTGCACAAGGATTTTCTTTGCTTCTCCTTTGTATTTTAAGGGCAGCTCCTCTCACCTAGTTTTGTAAGACGATCTGCAAATGAATCTGGAGGCCTTCTCCCCTTCAGTTTTCATGTCTGTTTTCTTTCTTATTGCTTTAAATCATTTGCTGTTGTATCTTGATTTTATTTCATTTTCCACATTTCTCTTTATTATTTTATATTCTCAATCTTTATTATATCTCAGAACACTTTATTAATATGACATCTGAGCCAATATCTTTGCATGAACTCTTATTTCAGCTCAATTAATAATTATTCAGAAGGATGTCATTCTGATTATTTGTCATTAAAAAACTATCATATCAGTAATTTCTTTCTCCCGTTAAAATTCTTTAATTGTTGTTCAAATCACTGACCAATACACATTTGGGGCAGGAATGCTAGATTCCAATTTACACACTGCTCAGTCCATTATCAGGGAAATCAAGACAGGAACTTAGAAACTGCTGGCAGGAGTAGCAGCAGAGATCACAAAGGAAAGCTTCCTAACTGGCTCACTTCCTTTCGGTTGGCCTCCTTGCTTTCTTTTCTTTCTTTCTTTTTTTTTATTAGATGTTTTCTTTATTTACATTATCTTCTTTCCCAGGTTCCCCTCAAAAAAAAAAGAAAGAAAAAAAAGAAAGAAAGAAAAGAGAACAAAGGAAAAGAAAAAATAAAAAAACCTAAAACAATCCCCTGTTCCCTTCCCCCTCCCCCTGCTCACCATCCCACCCTCTCCTGCTTACTGGCCCTGGCATTCC
>NW_022196900.1:671446-677951 GCF_008632895.1 Mastomys coucha | reverse complement strand
TTTCCCCAAGAATTTCATAAATTCATTGTTTTTAATAGCTGAGTAGTACTCCATTGTGTAGATGTACTGCACGAGGCTCAGCCACCCACAGATAGCACTGGCCATTGTGTTCTGGGTCCCCTTCATTCATTAGCAGTTAAGAAAATGCTATCACAAACATGGCCACAGGGCAGTCTGAAAGAGGCAACTCCTCAATTGAAGCTTCTTCTTCCCAGGTGTGTCAAATTAAAAATAAAGCCAGGATAATATTTTACTCTTTTATCTTATAATCTTATTTTGTTAATACTCTTAAATTAATAGCAATTATTATAGGTATACTTCTACATTTGTTGGCATGAAGGTAAATGAATGCTGCCTTCGAGCATGAAAGGCTCCAGCTTCTGGAACATTTTTTTTTCTTCTTCTAAAACTGATGCTAGCTTTTTCATCCATTGTAGTTGGGATTTTGCAGTTTCAGGGAAAGAAGCTGTTAGATTTAATCTACCAATAATTTTATGTTAATTCTCTGCTATATGGTTTCTCAAAAAGTTTCTAGTAAATGAAAACTCTTTTATTCATTCACCCCACGAACATCTATAAAGAGTTATGCTGAGAATGGAACCTCTGAAAAATGGTCCTGAAATGTGCCATTCGGACTATGTTAATATGCTTATGGAGGTAGGCAAGCCTTGCAAACATTAGATGAAAATCCTTGGTAGTTCTAATCAACAATATATTCCTATCTTTTTGTGACTCAATTACGAGTAAGGCAAACATCCTCATACAAAATATTACAGAAACAACAGCACAACAAATACTATTGAGGAACAGTTTTATATTAGATGCACAGTGCTAATGCAACATTGAAATAGGTGATTCCCATGATTGCAATTGGGGTTACTACAACCATCTCTTTCTAAGGAAGTTGTGAAAAACTAGAAATCCATCTGTTTCTAAGGAAGTTGTGGAAAACCAGATTGCCTTATATAGTATCATTGGGAGGGGAGGCCCTTGGTCCTGTGGTGGCTTGTTGGCCCAGGGTAGTAGGATGCTAGAGAAGTGAGCATGGAGTGGATGGGTGGGGAAAACCCTCTAAGAGGCAAAGGAGAGAGAGGTTTTTATGAGGGCTTGTGGAAGGGAGACTGGGAAGGGGGCTAACATTTGAAATGTAAATAAATTGAAAAAACAATTAATAAAAAAGAAAAACCATCAAGATATGCCTAAATGCGTGATTACAAATGAAACCATAAAACAGTACTCTTCCAGCAGAAATATTTTGAGAAATATTAAGGATAAGAAATCACTGTTTCCTAATCGGTCATTACATTTATCACTATACCTTTCACTTTAGCATCATGGTAATGACTGTCTTCTATTTCTGTCCTGAAACATGGCCATCAACACAGGTGATTGTATTGACAAATAGAAATATTGACTACAATATTAGATAAATATAGGAATCATTGACTACATTGTTGTGTTATAACACAAGTTGCATAAATTTCAGAATGTGTGTAATATGGTTGGTAGATTAAAGGTGTTTAATGATGTGCTTATTACCCTGGGACTGCTGCCAGCACTTGCTTTGGCAATTGGGAACTTGTACCTAGAATGGAATAAATGAACTTATCAACTAAATCCCTTAGTATTGACTGATTGAGAAATATACAGTAATAGCAGTGTTTTCACCTAGGAAGGTGAAAGGCTACTTGAAATAAAAATACTGTATTCCTGCTTTGCTCTAAAGTATTACCCTTTGTATAGAAGTGCTGCAAATGCCATGCTCATCCATATTTGTAAAAAAAAAACTTCTCACTATGCTGTTGTGTACCTGTTTTTCAGATATAAGTGCCTTTAGTATAGAGTTAGTTGTTTAAGAAGCTTGGATTTCTTCTACAATGTGTCTCAAAACTTCATAACTATGTCAGACTGAAAACATATTGGGCAATGTTGGCTCCAGCAAGGGGAAGAAAAAGAAGACACCAAGAAATTATGTTGTAGCATGACACACAGCTGCAATTTAAGATTCTAGGTTCTGAAATCCATCTCTCAAAATAGTTATTATCATATATATAGGATGCTTATTTCAAAAAATCCAAAACCATCTTTTATCCTATCTCATTTGTTTCTACCATGTAGAGTATGAGTCACAAGAAGGCCAATAAAAAAACAAGAACTGATATGTAGATCTGATAAATGATTGTTTATTAAAAAATGTTTGATGTTTCTGAACTCTGATTTCCAAATAAGTACATCAATTCATGATTTAATGAATGAAAGAATATTTCTGTAAGTGAACAGAAGTTACATATTTTTCTTATACTTATGGATACAACAGTTTGAGAATTTGTATCATTAATTTGAATGTTTCCTATCATGACTTTCCCTGTTGAGATTGAAATTTGAATAATCTACCTAAAATCCAGAAATATGGCTTAGCATTTTTAGGTTGAAATTTCTTTTTCTGTGGAAGACTTGGTTTCTTGGTTGGCTGAATTAGAACCTCTAGTTCCTTGTGAGGATTCTTTAGTTACAATCTATAAGGGTCTCATTGAAGCTGGGATGTAAAAGAGACACATTTAAACAAATAAAGAATACATGTATATTTTGCAATATATATATACATATATATGTATATACTTTTAGGTTTCTATACATGTAATATGCATGTATCTGCATGTATGTATGTTCAAATGTGTATGAGTATGTGTATATGTTTGAGAATGAGAGATAGAAGTTGATATATGCCATATTTTGCAATAATTCTCCACATTAATTGTTAAAGCAGGGTATCTTAATTGGACCTGACTAATTTGGCTCACTACTTTGACTAGTCTTTCTAGCCAGCTTACTGCAGAAGTCCCCTGTCTGGAACACTGCAATTATCAACAGAGTGTCATGATTTATGTGGGTGCTAGGGATCCAAATTTTATTTTCTGATTTGATATACTTGGTGTGGTACTTGTTATATTTCTGTGTCGATTGCTTTACCCACTTAGCTACTCACTAGAACTTGAAACAATATTCTTCCAATATTCTTCTTCAATTCTCTCCTTTTCCTTCTCTCTCTCTTTCTCCCTCTCTCTCTTTCTGTCTCTGTCTCTGGGTCTGTCTGTCTCTGTCTGTATGCCTCTCTCTATCCCTTCTCCTCAGCTTCTTTTGTCTTTCTCTAGCTCAACAACAGGAGTCAGCTGCTTCTGTCCATTGGTTGGGTACAAATGTCTGCATCTGACTCTTTCAGCTGCTTGTTGGGTCTTTTGGTTGGAAGTCATGATAGATCCCTTTTTTGTGAGTGCTTCATAGTCTCAGAAATAGTGTCAGGCATTGGGTTTACCTCTTGATCCGGATCTTACTTTGGGCCTGTTGCTGGACCTTCTTTTCTTCAGGCTCTTCTCCATTTCCATCCCTGTAATTCTTTGAGACAAGAATAATTATGGGTCAGAGATGTGACTGTGGGATGGCAACCCCATCACTCATTTGATGTCCTGTATTCCTGCTGGAGGTGGGCTCTATAAATTTCTTCTCTCTATGGTCAGGCATTTTATCTAAGGTTCCTCCCTCTGAGTCCTGGGAGTCTCTTACCTTCCAGGTCTCTGATGCATTCTGGAGGGTACTCCCAACCCCCTATTTCCTGAGGTTGCCTGTTTCCATTCTTTCTGCTGGCCCTCAGAGCTTCAGTCATTTTCCCTCCCCCAATATCAGATCAGGTTCCCCTCTCGGCTCCACTCCCTACTACCCCATCCACTTAAAACCGTATACACTGAATCTAATAGAAGAGAATGTGGGAAAGAGCCTTGAACTCATTTACACAGGGGGAAATTTCCTAAACAGAACTCCAATGGCTCATACTCTAAGATTAAAAATTGATAAACAGGATCTCATGAAACTGGAAATCTTCTATAAGGCAAAAGACATAGCCAATAAGACAAATTGGCAACCTACAGATTGGGAAAAAAAATCTTCCCTAACCGCACATCCGATAGAGGGCTAATATCTAAAATATATAAAGAACTCAAGAAGTTAATCACCAAAAAGCCAAACAACCCAATCAAAAAATGGGGTATAGAATTAAATCATACCCTTCTTTCCAGTTCCTGCTTGGCTAACAGAGCTGGCTCACCTAGGGTAGAATTTTCTGACATAAAGAGAACTCTATTGTCCTGCAGCTTCTGAAAGTTTTCTATAAGGAGCCACCACCTGCTGCATTGCTGAGTGTTCCTGCCTGGCAAGTTTCTATTAGCAACATGATTCTAATGACATTGAGGGGGATGGATTTCCTATAAAGACTCATTCTTCTAAGTAAACATTGGACAATGAACCTTGATCAAAAAACAAGTCTTGGTCTCATTATTTTCTCTCACCATCCTATCTCACTCCTAGACCCCATCCTTTCTTTCAGGAACCTGGTTTCCGTAGCTGCTGGACAGTTACACTAAACCAGAATTCTCAACTGAGGAATCTCAAATGGCTGAGAAGCACCTAAAGAAAAGTTCAAAATCCTTAGTGATCACAGAAATGCAAAGCAAAACAACCCAAAGAGTCCACCTTACACCAATCAGAATGGTGTAAGATCAAAACCTCAGGTGACAACACATGTTGGAGAGGATGTGGAAAAAGAGGAATACTCCTCCATTTCTGGTGGAATTGCAAACTGGTACAACCACTCTGGAAATCAATCTGGACTTCCTCAGAAAATTGGAAATAGATCTACCTAAAGACCATCTTAAATACCATTCTTAAGAATATACCCAAATGATGTCCCACCATGCCACAGGAGCACGTGTTCCACTATGTTCATAGTGGCTTTATTTATGATAGCCCCAATCTAGATGTCTCACAACAGAAGAATGGATAGAGAAAATGTGGTTTGTATACACAATGGAATACTACTCAGCTTTTAAGAATGAGGACATCCTGAGTTTTGCAGGTAAACGCACGGAACTACAAAATACCTGAGTGAGGTATCTCAGACCTAAAGGAAGGGCATGTACACACTAATAAGTGGCTATTAGAAAAAAAAGAGTACAGAATACGCAAGATAGAGTCCAGAGAACTCAAAAACTCAACAAGCTGAACTGCCCAAATGAGGACACCTCAGTGCCACATGGAAGAGAGAAGAAAGCAATCACAAGTGGGGAGGGAGGGAGGAACCTGGTAGAGAAAGTCATATCTGTACTTTTAAGTCATGAGTTTTCATTTCTTCTTAGCTTGTTCATATTGTAGAAAGGCTAGTGTAATCTTTCCAGGATAGATTGAGGCTTTCTTTGAAGCTGTATTTGCCTACAAGTATGTCTGTTACAATGAGATTCACTTGATATAGAAAGGTACAACTTTCAGTACTAAGAAATTTGATATGGAAAGCAGTAATAACACTTTGGATAAAAGGTTTCGCAAGAACCTACTGAGTCTCCCATGTCTAGTTTGGTTGACATTTTAAGTTTAGGACTCTGTCCTTCCTCTTACATGTTCAGATAATCTATCCCATTTTCAAGCCTTCACCCTTCAGCCTCTACTTTCTTAGTGTTCATGACATGCATTAAATAAAACTGTTAACAGAAATTTGTGTAGAAATATAGTTGTTTTTATAAACATATCTATTAAGTACATACAAATATAATAAAAATACTAAACTACCTAGAACACATATACATACCATTACTCTTATTATTGGTGTAGCTCAAAACAACCGTGGTCTGATTGTACCAGGCACAGACATTTTCATTTCTCAGTGCAGTTAAAGTATTTTTATATTAAACTCTAGTGTGTGAAATAGTGTGTTTTAAACATCAATATACACATCTTAGTTAAATAACACTTTACTGTTAAAATGCTCATGGTAATCTAAGCCTTCAGTAGGTCCTAATCTTTTGGTTTATGGAAGACATTGCCTCTATACTTAGTGTGACTGCTAAGAAGGTCAGTGTTTGCTATAAATAGTTATAACATTTTCTTAAGCCAAAAGATCAATGATGTGTGTATATTGGTTGACTTTCACTGAATGAACGAAAAAGCAAGAAGGCACATTTAAGGCAAGTGTATACCATTCCCAGAACAATGAACTCTTACACTTTTAGAGGACTAACTACTTTTCAGCTTCCACTGCGTAGGAACTGAAACATTCATATTCTTTTCATGAATCTTTTTAAGCAACAGTAATAAAATCCTTTGGTAAAGTACTTATCAACTTTTTACATAAAAAAGAACAGACAATTATTTTTCTAGGTTAGGAGGTTAGCACGTAGCAAGCCTCGAGTGTCATGGAAAATTTTCACTAGTGCCTCACAGATATCTAATCTCTAAGCTATTAAAATCTATTTCCTAATGATAATGTTGAGTTATTATTTACTATTGTTAATCTGGGCTGCTCTTATCTCCTATTGCCCAACCCGCAGGACCATGCTTTCTTGACTCCTACTAACCCATGCTATCTTTCTCCTCTCTTCTCTTCACTTTCTCTCTTTCCTCTCTCAGCTCCCTGAGTTGTGATAACTGTATTGTTTATGCATCCTTTTGGTCCTGGCTCCAT
>NW_022196900.1:662389-671436 GCF_008632895.1 Mastomys coucha | reverse complement strand
GGCTGTCCTGAATCTCACTGTGTAGACCAGGCTGGCCTCAAACTCAGCAATCCTCTTGATCTGCCTCCCAAGTGCTGGGATTAAAGGTGTATGCCACCACTGCCTGACTTACTGTGTAGCCCAAGCTGGCCTCAAACTCATATCGTCCTGCCTCTGTCTCCTTCAATGTGAGCCACCACAACCTACGTGATTTTCTTCAATAGTCTCTGTCTTTTGTAAAGAGAAATTTCATTGATGAGGGTGAGGGTTACAATTATTTGTGGGTTGAAGAACAAATATTTAGTCTATAGTTAGGGGTTATACTGTAATATGTTCATAAAGTGGCAATTGTAGACCCCCTTCCAAGACTTCACAAGCCCTGAATTATCTATTTAGTTTTCTCCAGGCATGATTTCTGGTTTTGTGAGCGGGTGTTAAATCCAATTAGAGAGCTCTTGGTTACTGCCAAGGTATCCATGCTACTATTATACACTTCAGCTTTCCATGCCTTGCTGGTCATTGTTGTGGTTACCTGGGAAACCTTTTGGTTTATTCCTTTCCTGGTAAGGTTCCATGCTGCTATTTGGTACTATGAAAGCTGGTCCTCCAGGAGGAAACATTAAGGAAAGTTCCAGATCAATGACCTTTAAACCTGGTGTCTGAAGTTTGTAGTGTCTTTAGCAATAGGGACTTATATTTTCCACTTCTTGGTGGGGAACATCATGGGCAATAGAAATAGTCTGTAGTGCTCTGGGAGTCTTTTGGACAACTCTCTGTTTTGTTAATTCTTTTTGTTTATTTTTCAAGGAGATAATGTCTGTTTTAAAGTGATAACAAACCTTGTTCTGAAATATAACTAGTTGTTTATGGGTATCATTCATTTGTTTCTAGGTCATGTGCTTTTAGTATGAGAAAGTTAAAGAAATCATAGTATTACCCTTGGATGAGAAAATGTCAAGGGAGACAAAGTATGTAGGAATTACTATCTGAATGGAAAAGACAGTGTTGTGTGTGACTGGACTAGTGAAAAGCAGACATGGGGATCAAGGATGTCAAAAAGAATGAACACCTCACTCTCCTGTACATATTGCAGAAGTTGACACTTTGCAAGAAAGGGAGAAGGAAGGTCTATGGACACAGGAACATGCTCCTATTCTCTGGGGGAGACAGTGATGGGGAGCACAGAGTTGTACCTTTTTAATCACTCACTAAATCATTGCTATTTTCATGACTATTTCTATTAGGAATTCTTGCTGTGTAAAATAGACAATTATAAAAAATACTCAAGCAACTTTCTTAAATCTAAATCGTAACTACACAAATGCCCATATTCTTTATATTTTGGTTGCTTTATCAATATAACATCACATATTTTACCTATCAGTTTTTTCCTGTAGTCTCCTTAATCAGCAATTATGCCTAAGTAAAACATAATTTTTGTAAGAAATGAAGACAGAAAAGAAAAAGAAAAAACATTTTTTTTTTTATAAACAGGAAAAATCAATATCTTGGCTATATACTGATACATTATATTATATTGGAGTCACCATCCAAATTTGCTTTCAGTAAACAGTTTCTGTCCAATTAAAATTGTGTAGCAGCATTTTGAGTTATGCATGGATAAAATCATCCGCAGGAGTCTGTCATGCATGTCCTCACAGCAGATGAACTCATATGAATATCTAAAATGGATGAATAATGGTGTGCCTGTAGTTCAGCTATAGAGAGCTCATAATTCTTCTCCTACTGTTAAGCCCTCATGCCATTAAATAGTTATTCATTGATCATGCTGACAAGGGCAGCAAACAGTGACATTTTACACTCTAAAATAAATAAATTAAATACAAAGTCTTTTTCTAGTTGATTGTATAAACCTAGTACCAAGTGTTCTGTTTTCATATATCCCCAGCCCTTTTTATTATTTTTGGAATTAATAACCAAGAAGTGAGATAAATGTGAAGCTTTTATGTGTTTTAAATCAATAGTATCATCTGTTTAAATGATTTATCAAAACTATTGTACTAGGAAAGAAGAAAATCCATTGACAAATGACACACAAAGTAACAAATATCAATTGTTTTCTTTATTAGTAAATGAATTTTTTTAAAAAAAATTTCCTCTTGTAGTCTCAGAGAATAGATAAAATGGTACCTTTACTTCTTTTGTTTTGATTTTCATTCCTATGTTGTGCATTTGATTTGTTCCATAGCCATAGCACTGTGCAGTCTCACTGTCAACAAGACATGTGAAAATATGAAACTAGATATGGAAGACAGATTATATGTAGCATTGGGACAGAGCAGTTCAAGTCATTTGGATGGTTCTTCTACATGTAGTAACCAGAATGGTTTCATCAACAGAGGTACAAAATATAAATATTACTTCACAGAAACCAAGAGTGCCTCATCTATATTTTTAATGGATTTTCTGGCAATGGAAAATCTTGAACTGATATCTATGACAATGTGACAACCTTTGGTAACTCCAGTTTTAAAGTATGTGACTTCCTTTTGTGAACTCCATAAGCAAAATGTACACATACATACATGTATACATGCCAGGAAAGCACTTATGCACATAAAATAAAATAACTATAAACAAATGTAAATAAAAAGCTATACCTATTAATCTAACAAAATCACTAATTGCCTTTCTGCTAACTACTGTGACAAATGATGGCAATTAGTTTAACTTAAGAAAATAAAGTTTGCTTTGGTTTTTCTGTTTTTCAAAGATTTCAGTCAATAGTAACTTGATCCACTGCTTTTGGGACCATTGCAAGGCAGTGGGAGATGGTAGAAGAAGATACAGACCTGTGAAATGAGTAAGTAATAGGAGAAGAACATGTATCAGCATTTCATTCACATGCCTGCTTCAAATGCTCATACTTACGTCTACTAAACTCCACTATCTACCATTTTACCATCTTTATATACCACCAAAGATTAGTAATCAGTCAAATAAAATATAAACAAAAGAATATGGATATTTGAGGACCAGAAATACAATGCTTTGAAATAGCAGTCATGAGAGAATAATAAGTAAAACATTATTGGCAATTGCAAATGCCACAGACAAGATATTTGAGATAGCAAAGTCTTATTTCGGCTCACTGAAGAAAGTAACGGTTGGAGGTAGTGTGTTACTAAGTAAAGACCCAGTCTCTTTATAGACATACTGAGCATATAATATTTTGCTGAGAGTGGAGGTGTTAACAGACAACTCATAATAAATTATTCAAATTAGAACAATCTTACAATTCAAATTAGATATATTTGTGACATTAGTATAAAGTGAATATAATTTTGATGGTACAGAACATGACACATGAGATATTTTGATACATGTGGGCACAGAATTATAACAGACCTGATAGATATGTGGAAAAACTGAATGGAATCACAAATAGACTGTAGACAGAAAGACAGATAAAAAGATAAACAATTTTCTAATTTTGAATGTTTAATGCAGAATTGCTTTTAAAACTTTTATTTCTATATTTTATGCATGTGTGCATGTGACTGAGTGTATGTATGTAAATCATGTAGATGCAGGTGTTCCTAACGTTTAGAGGAAGTCATTGGATCCTCAGATACTAGGTTTACAGATGATTGTTAACCACTAAGTGAGGGTCCTGGGAACTGAGTCCAGTGTGAACAAAGTTAATGGCTCTTAAGATGTGAGCTTTCTCTCTAACATCTAGATTTGTTTATTAAATGCAAACTCCAATGAATTTTGACATTTCTTTCTTATATTAATAACAAAATGATGCTACATGTATATATTTTGTAGCTGTGGACCTTTTTCTTCATGTATTAAGTTTATATTATAAAAAATGGGTTGTTGGTGGTGGTGGTGGTAGTGGTGGTGATGATTGTGGTGGTGTGTGTTTGTGTGTGTTTATGTGTGTGTGTGTGTGTGTGTGTGTGTGTGTGTGTATGTGTGTGCATGTGTGCACATATATGCTTCATGGCATGAGTTGGGGTCCGTGAGTGACCTGTGGAGTCAGCACATTCCTTCCAGTGTGGGTTTCTAGAAAGTAATTGGTACCTCAGGCTTATACCCCATATGCCTTTGCCTGATGGTCCATTTATTTTGTCCCTTTTCTTAATATTTTTTATCTTAAATTTTGTAGGGAAATTACAATGTTGGATATAACTAGAAAGAATATCTTACATATATAAATAATCTTGACTGTCACTTTTTATTAACTATTATCTAAGAAATGCACTGTTAATAAAACTAAGCTATAAAAGAAAATCATTTTAAAATATGTCTTGGAAAGACCTCCACAATATTATTGGATCTAAATTTCAGCAGAAAATTTGAAATACTTAGAGCTGAATATTACCAGTAAATGTCAAAACATTGGCTTGGAGGAAATTATATGAAAAGGTGTTTGAAACATTAGTAGCTTTTCAATTTAATTGATTCAAGGAATGAATGAAAGTCAAAATATTTGTATTTAGAAAATGAAAATAACTACCATTTTCATTCAATTTATTTTATTCAAATGGAAGCCTCCCACTTCAGAGTGGGTTGTATTCTAAATGGTGATGCCCAACCGATTATCTGAAAACTGAAATGTATTTTCTATTGCAATCATATGATAAAAATGGCTATTGTAGTTATATTTTTAAAAACTACAAAAATACCTGTAATGCTTACATATTTTCTTACTAATTTCATAGGCACTATTCTACTCTATCAATCTCAAGACCACAACTATAGATAAAAAAATGTAAGGTACAGATGAAGATCAGCATTTCCTAGTCATTTTCCTGAAACAGATCATGTATTAAGAGCATGAAAAGAATGCTTTAGCTTGTTTGAATCTGTGGATTGTAGCATGGTTATCCTGTAGTATAGCTTTGATTTTTTTTTTTTTAGTAATAGTTCTTAAATGCTTTAATCTCCCTTCCAATCCACCACCCACCAGAGGTAGTAGGAAAGAAAGATTATTAGGATACAGGGGAAGTGGAGCTTCTTAGAAATTCTTCTTTGGAGATAATCCAATCTGCATTGTCTGGAAATCATCATTTCAGTTTACAGGAATCATCACCAGCAAACCATTCATAAATACACAAACATAAATCAACAGTGGTAGCACAACCTAGCAGAAACAGTGAAGCTTCCACTGAATTGTTGTGAGTCACCAGGACTGATCAGGACTAGCGGGAACTTCAGGAGACATTCTCTGCTGTACCTCTTTCAACCAAGCAAAGATCACTTAAGACAAAGATGTGAAATCAGTGAAGTGTCACAAACCTAGTTGTGCTGGACTTCCTTACAGTCTGTTGAGTTCTATTTATACTCCCACCAAACACCACATGTCATTCCAGCGGTCTTGCCTCAGCACATGAGTCTGTCTTGGCAAAACTCCATGTAAGACTGTACTAGATGGCATCACTCTGCCAATTGGCCAAAGTCCACAGAAGTGGCAAGAAGCCCCCAGAACACCACCAGAATTGTTCTTGGTGTGTTTATTTCTATGGAGTCATTACAAATGGAACTCAGCAATGCAATGTAAGGTGAACCAATACATGTGTGTTGTTATCAAAGAATCCTTCATCACTCATCATTTCACAAGTTTGCTTTAGCAAAACATCTTCTCAGCCATGTCCACTTCAGGAAACACTTCTTTACATGTCTACCCCAGAAAAATACCGTTCAACACAACTGACTTTCCAAAGAAAACATAAATTTCCACTTTGTGGTAGTTTATGGCTAATATCCTCTTTTAAGTGAGTACATACCATGCATGTCTGGATTTCCTCACTTAGGATGATATTTCTAGTTCCATCCATTAGGCTGCAATATTAATGATGTCCTTGTTTTAAACAGCTGAGTAGTACTCCATTGTGTAAGTGAACCATATTTTCTTCATCCATTTTTCAGTTGTAGGACATGTAGGTTGTTTATAGTTTCTGGCTATTTGAATTAAGGTGCAATGAACATAGTTGAGCAAGTGTCCTTGGGGTATGGTAGAGTATCTTTTGGGTATATGCCCAGGAGTGGTATGGTCGATTCTTGAGGTAGAACCAATTTTGTAGAGAAATTGTGAAATTTATTTCTAGGGTGGTTATATCCTTGCTCCATATCCTTGCCAGTGAGTTTTTGATCTTAGCCATTATGATGCCTGTAAAGTGGACTCTCAGAGTAATTTTGATTTGCATTTTATTGGTAACTAAGGAAGCTGAACATTTTTTTAAGTGATTTTCAGCCATTACTAATTCCTCTGATGAGAATTTTTTTCTTTCGAAATTTTCCTTTACTTACAGATATTTAAAAACAAACAAACAAAACAAAACCCAAAAATATCAGGCATAACAGAGTGCTGTGAGGTTTATAAGACTTACTTTTCCCCTCAGTTATGAGAATGTCACATATTATTTGGTCAACATTTAATTTAATTCTTTTCTAATAATATTGGTATGCCACCAAAGTAATGCACAGAGATTAAACTCACTTGTCTTCTTAAAACACATAAAGCATCTCTATGGTAACTGATCTATGTCAGCACCACCAGGACATAAAGCCAATTTCAATAAATAATGAGATATCAGTATGTATACATAATTGTGTTGCAATACATCAATAGAATGCCTTTCTAAAAACTCACATATTTGAGATGATTTGAAACCCAAGCTTATTAGTCCTATGTAAAGCATCATAACTCCACTGTAAGAAACTTGTTATTCAAACCTATATTAAAAAACTACTGTATTCTTTGCAAGAAAATATTTTCCTTAAGGATACTTTAAATGATTTATAAAATGTCATAAAATTACCTACAGATATAGAAGTTTGTTAGATGCAGCCTTATTTATAAGAGCCAGAAGCTGGAAACAACCCAGATGTCCTTCAACACAGGAATGGAGACAGAAAATGTGGTACACAATGGAGTACTACTCAGTGATTAAAGACAATGAATTTATGAAATTCTTTGGGAAATGGATGGATCTGGAGGATATCATCCTGAGTGAGGTACCTCAATCAAAAAAGAACACACATGGTATGCACTCACTGATAAGTGGATATTAGCCAGAAGCATAATACAATCCGCAACCCTCAGAAAACTCAAGATGATGAGAATTTTTAGTTTCGCTCTTACCCTATTTTTATAATTGGGTTGTTGGTGTCTAACTTTTTGACTTCCTTATATATTTTGGATATTAGTCCTCTGTTAGATGCAAGATTTATGTAAATCTTTTCTAATCATGTGGGCTGTTGTTTTGTCCTATTAACAGTGTCTTTGATCGTACAGAAACTTTTCAGTTTCATGAGTTCCCATTTATTAGTTCTTGATCTTCATATCTAAGCTATGAATGTTCTAATAGAGAAGTTGTCTCCTATACCATTGCCTGTTAGGAGGAATTGTGGAAGGATTTGGGTGACAGGCACTGGGAAGAAGGTGAGAGGGCCCAATATTGGAATATAAAGTGAATTAGTAATTTTAAAAGTATGTTTTAAAGTTCAATAGGATTAAGATTAACTCAGTTCTAGAAATTACTCTTAAGACTTTCAAGGGACTTGCCCTAGAATCAAGGGAAAAATCCGTCTGATCAGAGAGTCTGTAAAGTCATGAACAGATAGCTTAGCAAATATGGTATAAGATATTGAAATAAAAAGTACAAGAATCCATGGTCAAGGTCACTATTCTTTTAAGATATATGAAACAATGTTGAAATTTGTACCACAACATATACTGAAAATTTTAGAGTCTTTTTTCTTTAAAAAAAATGACATAACTTAGCTCTTGGGCTAATATCCACTTATCAGAGAGTGCATATCATGTGTGTCCTTTTGTGATTGGGTTACCTCACTCAGGATGATATTTTTCTAGTTCCATTGATTTACCTAAAAGTTGCATGAAGTCATTATTTTTTAATAGCTGAGTAGTGCTCCATTGTATAAATGTACGACATTTTCTGTATCCATTCATCTGTTGAAAGACACCTGGGTTCTTTCCAGTTTCTGGCTATTATAAATAAGCCTGCTATGAACACAGTGAAGCATCGGAGACAAAGTGTAGAGCAGAGATTGAAGAAAAGGCCATACAGAGACTGCTCCACCTGGGGATCCATCTCATATAGAGTCACCAAATGCAAACACAATAGTGGATGCCAAAACGTGCATGCTAACAGGAGCCTGATATAGCTGTCTTCTGAGAGGCTCTTCGAGAGCCTGACAAATAGACAGGTGGAAGCTTGTAGCTTCCATTGGACTTAGCACAGGGACCCAACAGAACAACTAAAGGAAGGACTGAAGGAACTGAAAGGGATTGCAAGCCCATAGGAAGAACAACAATATCAACCAACCAGACCTGACAGAGCTTCTAGGGACTAAACCATCAACCAAAGAGTTCACATGGAAAGACCCACGGCTCCCACCACACATGTAGCAGAGTATAATCTCATCGGGCATCAATCAGAGAAGAGGCCCTTGGTCCTGTGAAGGCTCATTGTCCCAGTGTAGGGAATGCCAGGGTGAGGAGGCAGGAGTGGATGGGTAGGTGGGGGAACACCCTCAGAAAACCAGGGGGAAGGAGGAATGAATAGGTGATTTCTATGGTGGTAACCCAGAAAGGGGATAATATTTGAAATGTTAAATAAATAAATAAATAAACAAACAAACAATTATACCTTTACTCTCTCTATGAGTCCATTATCTCAATGTTATATAACTAAGTGAAAGCAATGTTTATATCAAAAGCATCATATGAATGTCCATCATACTTCATAAAATGGTAATAGATCTGTTTCTGTTTCACTAGTGACTTTCTTCTGAAGAAACTGCCATCTTAGAGAGTTCTGATCCAGAGACCTTCCCAAACACAAATCCCACTTAAGTAGTTCAAATGTTTGTACACTCACATAGAGGCACAGAGGAGACAATAGAAGAGAAAATTTTCTTCTAAGTATTCAGTGTCTCCTCACAGTTGGCAATTCCACATGTGACCTGGGGAAGGCCTAGAGTATACTATATACCTACATACATACACACACACACACACACACACACATATATGTATATATATATATATATATATATATATATATATATAT
>NW_022196900.1:631248-662252 GCF_008632895.1 Mastomys coucha | reverse complement strand
TATATATATATATATATATATATATATATATATATATATGTACTTGGAAAAGTGAGAGAAGATAGGAGCTCCATCTCCTTGATTATATGGCAGCCTTTTGCTAGTTGGATAGGCTTTACTGGTATAGCTGGTTGAGAGAGGAATGACCCTGGTAAGCAACTACTCATCAGAGTTCTCAGAGTTTGGTAAGGTACCCCAATAAATTAATTGGTATCCCAGGGTATAAGTTGGCAAAATATTTTTTTATTTTTTGGGAGAATTTTGGAAATGAGGAATAAGGATAATATTTAGAATTTTATAAGGAGTTGTGATGGCCTAATGCTGAGTATTGGTAGATTGTTTTTTAAGGTCTGTAACAACATTAGCTCTGGGAAGAATGTAAAATTTAGAGCTGCTTATTGGTGTCATGGTGAAATATAAACAAGTTTTTGTAGAGCAAAGCTTTGTGGCTTTGATTGACAGATTGGATATTTCCCATTAGTTTAAAATGAATTGTTATATTATAGTTTTTTAAAATAAAAATGAAAAGATAATGGATAATGTACAGAACTATGTCAATACACACAAATTCATACCAATACAGGAAGGCATAGACAAATCACATGCTTAAAAAAAATTCAAAATTTAGTTAAGAACCACCTAGGTTTATTTAATGGTACAATGTTAAAAAAAATTTCATGCTAGTGATTTTTTTTCTAAACAATGAGGAAAAATGGATTCAAATAACAAATCAATTTGAATAAATTTGAAACTTGTTTTGATCCCCTGGGTAGATGCAGACCATGGTGGACAAAGAAGATGAAATACATTCTACCTTGAACTCCTAATAGCCATGACTGGTAGGATTCCAGAAAAATGTACTGAGGCAACACACAGCCACCACACCCTCCTATTAGTCAATGAGATTAAGAGAATCCAAGGAATGAAGTACTCAACCAACAAAAACGCCAGATAATAGCACTGAGAATTATGATCTTTCCAACAGCAGGTTTCTACAGAACAATGTGAAAACACAAAAGTAGCCAGGGCAAGGTATCTTCACTGAAGTCTAGAAACCCTACTCCAGGAGTTCCTTACAAATGCAGCACAGCTGAAGCAGTAGACAATGACTTTACCTAGACTTTATGATTATGAGTATTATTAAAGAGAAAATAAATAAATCTCTTAAATCTAGGAAAACACAAACACACATAGTGCATACAAATGAATAAGCTACTTCAAGAACTGAAAGTAACAATACAATCAATAAAGAAAACTTAAATGAAGGAATATCTGGAAATTAAAAATTGACACATGAACAGGCATACCACCAACACAATTCAAGAGATGGAAGGGAAAATCCCAGGCATTAAAAACAAGAAAGAAGAAATGCATACTTCAGTCAAAGAAAGGTTAAATCTAAAAACTGCAGGAACAATAAACCCAAGGAATCTGGGACACTGTAAAAAGACCAAATCTAGGATAAATAGGAATAGAGGAAGAAGAAATTCAGGTCAATGACATAGAAAAAAATTTCAACAAAATTAAACAAAAAATATTCTTAATCTAAGAAGAAGGAGATGCCTATCAATATACAAAAAGCATTCAGAACACCAAATAAACTGTACTGAGAAAGTAATAAGAATAAACCCTATTATAATAACCTTCATAATATAAAAAAAGTTTGAGGTGATTCTAACTAAGCAAGTGAAAGAATTGTAGGTTAAAAACTTTAGATCTTAAAGTTTAAGACTTTGAAGAAATAAAATGACGATATCAGAAGATCGACAGATCTCCCATGGTTATGGATTTCTTACATAGTAAAAGTGGCCATCCTACCAAAGCAATTTTACAGATTCAGTGGAAATCAACATTAAATTCCAAAACAATTCTACACAGGTCTTCAAATGGCAATTTTATATGGAAACACAAAAAGCCCCTGGATAGCTAAAACAATCCTGAATACTGCTGGAGATATCACTATCCCAGACCTTAAATTGTAGTACAGTATTATTGTAAAGGAATTTTAAGCCAGCAACATGCTGCTTTGACAATCCAAAGATATGATCCAGCCAGAATATAGACAAGCTCTAGATTACAATATGACCTACCTGGAATACAGACACACCCTTAGTACAGAACTTTTAATCCATATCAATGAAGGTAAAGCTAGTTATGAATAAGAGAAAGATTCAATGGCATGAGTCATTCAATAGCATGACTATCTCACATGGGAAAAGATAGGAAAGAGAGCAGCAAGAAACAAAAAAGTTGGTGTGGTATGTGGTGTGTGTATATGACAGTTTTACAAAGAAAGAGACAGGTTGCTGAGAAAGAACAAGGCACAAGTCAAGACAAAACTAGCCAGAGAATGAGAAAGAGCCAGAAGACTGGAACAAATTGTCAAAATTAGTATGAGCCCAGGCAGAGCAATTCAGGCTGAAAGAAGTTGGATTGAATCATTCAGCTTGGAAGATAAGATTGTAAGGAAGCTAGAAGCTATTGGTTCTAGGTCTAGGGATATCTAGAACAGGGAAGGAAAGGCTCGGGACTCAAATCAAGCCATATAGAAAATTATATGCATACATACACACACACACACACACACACACATGCACACACAAACACACACAAACTACTATACATATACTTGTGGTGGTCTGAATGAAATTGATGCCCAAAAGCTCACAGGGAGTGGCACTATTAGTAGATGTGTTCTTTATACAGGAAGTGTGAGATTGGGTGAGCTTTGAGGTTTCAGGTGCCCAAGCCAGGCCCAGTGTCTTTTTCTGCTTTCTTTCTGCTAGTCAAGATTTGGAACTTTCACATCCTTCTCCCACACCATGTCAGCCTACATTCTGCCATGCTTCTCACCATGATGATAATAGACTAAACCTCTGAAAGGATAAAGTAGTCCCAATTAAATGTTTTTGTTATAGGAGTTGTTGTGATCATATTGTCTCTTCACAGCAACAGAAACCCTAAGACATATCCATACAGATCCATACAAAAACATATATATTCAATTATACATGTATACACATATACATGAATATATGAATATACATGAATAAATGCATACATATACATACATATATGTACACATGCATATATATGAATACATATACACATATTTATGCCCATGTATATTTATAAATGTGTATATACATAGATACAGAATCAGACACACATATATAAGCAAAAATACATACATATATGCAAACATATATACATACATACATATGTGCATATATGCATGTTTTCTATAGTTTAGCTAAGGATAAATAAGTGTCCACTTTCATTTAATATCTGAGACTAGCTCCTGTCCTCTGTAGGACCATGTCTCTTTGACTATAGATAAGTATAGGGGTTTTACTATCTATGAATTTGTGTTAAAGATATGTATTACACCAACCTTGATATATTGCAGAGACACTGCAGCATCTGAAGTGGACACAGTCAGACCTTGAGATGCTAGGCTGTCCAAACTTGTGTGCACTGTGCATTTCTAGAATATGTGCTCAAACTTGGGAATTTCTTTAGAGAGCAACTTAGAGATAGTTTTTTTCTGCTAACTTACTAAATCATCACTCTGAGCTTTATTCCGTTCTCTATTATCAATGATTAACTCCATAAACTAGGCAAAAAGTTCTTTTACTTTGGCCTGTCTTTGCAGTAATATGATCTTCATATCTTTGCTCACTCATTATCACCTGATTCCTTTGGGAAAACATTTCCTAATATTTCACTAGGAAAGTGATGGGGAAGCTCATGTTATTTCTAAGTTTAATCTTTTTCTAGACAATTGTTGTAACTGACTGTGTTTCTTTAAATATTACTCTTTAAATTGTGGTTCTTTAAATGAAAATGGTCTCTTTTAATCCTCAGGTATTTGAACACTTGATTAGCAGTTGGTGGTGCTGTTTGGTAAATGTTATGGAACCTTAAAGAAGGGAGATATAAATTGCAAATCCCATAAGGGGGTAATAAATTGAAATACAATATAACATTTTCTTAGATACAAAATTATTACAACATTGTTCTTTTTGAGTAGGTAGTAATGAATATTAAGTTAAGGGGAATTGTAACAGAACACAGTAGTCATACTTCTAAAGAGCATGTAGTCTACAAATAGACAACTAAGAAAATATGCTCAATATTGTCAACCCATCGTACTTTTCTTAGATTGCACTGCACCTCTGATCTGAGACTTCAATATACATGAGAGATGTCAGCTTAGTTGCTTCCTTTCAGATCTAAGGCTCTGTCTTCCCATTTCTTTCCTTCATAGTAAGCATTACACTTCTAATATCACCTTCTTTCTGTTCCATGTTTACTCAAATGTGAAATCTGTACTACCCAAGTTAAACAAGAGTACTATGCATTGCCTATGACCTCACATACAAAAGAAAATGCAACCCGTAACTGACCACTAAAGACAAGATATTGTCCATTCTTAAAGGTTCCCAGCCATTTGTTCTCTCAGAGACTTTCTAAGGATTCTCGTTTTCAAATTTTTCTCTTGAATTGTCTATGCCTTAGAACTCAGCACAGGTCTTTAAACCAACCATAAAAGGTGCTCTTTCAAAACTCACCCTCATCCAATGGTTGTTTTCCTAAACAAAGTTTTCTCCCTGAGAAGGAAATGTAATGGTTTCTTATTATTTTATCTTGTTAGGCTATAAAGACCTTCTAGAAAAAGATATTGAGCAAGATCACATATAAATCACAATAGATCTTGAGTATGATCTGTTAATTCATTTAATAATCATTACATCACAAAATAATCACAATTTTGGTGCACTATTTTCATGATTTTAAAATGTTGCAAAAATATCAAGAAATAGGAGAGTGCAGAAAAGATATTTACAGAAAGGAATTCCTACCCAGCACCAAGAGTAAATATATCCCTGATATTTACTCTCCACTTACTCTATGTCAGGAAATATGAGAACATCATCCACTTTATTGGTTTTCACCCTTGCAATCATGCTTTCAGCTGTGGTTACTTTCTTTATTAACATAATTGCAAAACCCACATCACTTGTCTGTGTCACCATGGTTAGTTAAATAACAGGCATAATCAAAGAGAGATGAATGTAATTAAGGTGTTCACACTTCTATCCACAGATGAGAATGGTTAATGCTTAATACTATTTTTTAAGATTACTTCATTGATAAGATGCAAGAATTAAAGGAATTTTAGATTAAAAGAAAATTAAGGGAAAAAGTTAAAACCATGCTTCATCCCTCTCCAAAATAACTACCCCAAATCTATGTAACAAGTTAACGTTTACATTTTTCAAAATAAGTTAGAATTTTTTTCCAAAAAAATTAAATCATTTATTGAGTACCCATGATAATAGATAATACACAGGATTTATTCCCATCTGTTATTTTCCCATCTGATACCATTATTCAATTTTGATATTGCATAGCGTGTGCCAACAACCATTTTATAGCCAAATTGTGACTTTGCTTGGATGACCCTTTCAGTGGTGAAAGTTATTAAAAGTTACAACAGTAACTGGCAGTTTAACAACACCAAGGCTTTTTGAAGACAATGGCTCTTCCACCCAAGCAACCATAAATACATTCCTATTGGAATTTGACACCATCCTGAAGGAAGGATTATAACTTCACACTGTTGGGAAAATTTACCAAGATGGCTTCAGAGTAGACTAAATTTACACAGCACATTAAAAAAAGAGAAACATTCAGTGTCGTGATCATACTGTTACATTTATCAGTCAACAGCATGGGTGAAAACGGTCTACAGTAAAACCTTTTGTTGGAATGCTTTACACTTACTACAGAATAGAAACTAAAATAACCTGTTACACAATTACTCACAAATACAGTCCTGGAGTTTTTACCCATCCAGGTGAGTACTGCCTAAAAAATCCATCTTCTTTGTAGCAGCAACCACTGTGCTTGGCTGAATTCACAAATCTGTTGTAACCCACAGCTTTCCTGTGACTTCTCTGGCTCTCTTCTCCTGCTATGCTTTGTTTCCTTGCTCTGCCACTGCCATTGCGACTGCTGCTGCTGGTACCTCCATAGCTACTTTGGTTTCATGATTTAGCAAAACACTGGCATCCATTACTGTAAAGACTAGAGCTCTTGCCTCTCAAGTTCCCTCCCTTCATCAGTCCAAAATCTGAAGACTGACTGTGGTAATTGCCAAAATCTTTGTAGCTTCTACCACCTCCAAAATTGCTCCCATCATTACCAAATCCATTATAGACATCCCCACTAACCTGCCCCCACGGCCACCATATCCGTCACCATCATGGCTGCCACCATATCCACCACCCTCATGGCTGCCACCAAAGCCACCAGGACCACTGCCGCTGTCAGTCATAATTTCTATCACTTCAATATTTCCATAATGCTCAAAGCAAGCTCCTAGATGATGTTCTTCCGTGTCTTCTTTAATATAACCAACAAAGATCTTTTTCACCTGGTCTCTGAGAATCTTCTCTTGACACAGTATTCTTGGGTTCTCAACTCTTCCATAGACCTCGTGTGGTCTTGCATTCACTGCAGCATCCACTTCTTCCACAGTGTTGTGTCACAGTTGACAAAGCCCCTGGATCTCATGGTGTTTGAATCTCTCATTACCACACAGTCGCTAAGTGTTCCCTATTGTTCAAAAATGACTCCTGAGATTCTCTTCAGTTGTTTCAAAGCTTCTTCAGCTATTCTGGCTCCTTGGGAGACTCTCAGACATGGTGGCAGGTGATGAGAGCCTTCAGTGATGCTTCCTGAGCAGTCAAAAGACAGAAAGAAATCAGATAATGACCATGTCCAGTAAGTTAAACTTTTGATTAAAAAATAATTTCTTTAGTCTACGACATTTGTATAGAGCCTCTCTATTCCTATTCTCTGTCATTTTTTGTGTATTTTTTATGTATGTATAGCACTTGCATGTGAGTGTGCAGGTTTGTTGGCTGGAGAGCTGAGAAGAACATCAACTTTCTTTATTGTTCTCAGCCTTATTAGCTACAGGCAGGATCTCTCATTGAATCAAAACTTACTCTTTCATCTAGTTGGCTGGCCAGTATGCTCCCAAGTTCTGCCTGTCTCCATCTTCAGTGATAGGTGCATAGGAACCACTAGCCATTGCATTCTTTGTTTCAGTGGGTGTTGCTTATCCAAAATCACATTCTTTTTTTATTGGATATTTTATTTATTTACATTTCAAGTGATATCCCCTCTCCTTGTTCCCCACCTCCCGGAAACCCCCATCCCATCCTACCTCTCCCTGCTTCTATGAGGGTGTTATGACACCCATCTACCCACTTCCACCTCCCTGCCCTGAATTCACCTAACTGGGGCCTTTCATAGGACCAAGGACCTCACCTTCCAAGAAGACCAAAATGTGAGTGCTTGTGCGTGCCCTTCTTAGAAAGGGGACAAAATACTCACAGGAGCAAATATGGAGATAAAGTATAGAGGAGAGGCTGAAGGAAAGACCATCCAGAGACTGTTCCACCTGGGGATTCATCCCATATACAGTTACCAAACCTAGACACTATTGTGGATGCCAAGAACTGCATGCTGAAAGGAGTCTGATAATGCTGTCTCCTAAGAGGCGCTGCCAGAGCCTTACAAATACAGAGACAGATGCTCACAGCCAACCATTGGTCTGAACGTTCGATCCCTAATATAGGGGTTAGAGAAAGGACTGAAGGAGTTGAAGGGGTTTGCAACCCCATAGGAATAACTACAGTATCAATCAACCAGACACCCTAGAGCTCCCATAGACTAAGCCATCAATAAAGGAGTACACATGGCTCCAGGTGTATATGTAGCAGAGGATGGCCTTGTCAGGCAAAATCACATTCTTAAGTTTGACAACCAAATGCTCTTACCCACTGAACCAACTTCCCCTCTCTTTCGAGTAAAACACACAAGAACTTCAGTCAGTTTGCTGATATTAAAGTAAGAAATGGGTGTTTGGAAGTTAGGAACATCTTTCATTTTAAGAGTTTTTATTCCATCTCTGCTCTTGCTTTACCATGTCTCCTCTAGCATCAAAATAAGATCAGTTGGATGGGTGGTAGCAGGGGAGCCTGCATGCAGATTGTGAGAAGCCTTAGTGAGACAGAGTATGCCATAAATCAAACAGCAGGCAAGTGTTTGAGAAATTGGACTCCATAATTCACAAAATATAATAAAAAGATCTCTAAATGAAGTAACTACTTTATTCCACAACAAGCAATAGGAGACATATTTTTATGACATACAGAATATAATTGTACAAATCAACATTTTTTTATAAATTTTACAATACTTGCAGTGTGTAAGATGTGATTATAATCCTTGCAAGAGATAAACTTGAAAGGAATTCATGTTATTCACTACATACTTCATAACATGTATAGAAAACAAAATGTTACTATAATAAAGGATAGAAAGTATTAATAGAGTCATGAGAATTCAGGGGAGATAATATTAATATGCTCTGATAATTATTTCAAGAATAAAGGAGGCTCAGGAAGAGGGCTTGCCAAATTCAAAATATAATTTTATGATTCTCAGAGTATGAGTATGGGTCCTATTTTCATGATCCTGACAAAAACCAGGATGCTAATTACGTATTTCTCAGTATTCAGTTTCTGTTCCTATACATATTGTTAGTTTATTATGTTATCTTATTCATGTATTAATTCCCTCCCTGGCACTACAATCAACACATACAATGCAGTGAGTAATGGGAACAGTTATGGTTTTATCAGGACACATAAAGAAAGTTCATGTCTCATGTGACAGGTCATCATTGTCAACTTGAATATCCAAGGAGAGGATCAATTCAGGAATTGCTTGCTTAAAGTTGGCCTGGTGGGTGTGTCTGTTGGTCAGTTTGTTAGTTGCTAATTGATAGAGGATGGCCAGTCCATTCTGGGCACTAAAATTCCTGGACAGGTATTTCTGAGCTACATAAGAATGATATATGAACTTGAAGGAGGGCGTAAGGCAGTAAGCAGAATCCCCTAGGCTTTCAGCCTAATGGTTTTCCCTTGTATATAGCTTTAGCTTCTCTTGATGATGAACTGTGGGTTTTGGTCATGGTGTTTATCATAACAACATAAACTAAACTAAATATATTATGTAATTTATGTGAAAGCTACTTATAATAGTGAATTACATAAGGCCTTTACATCTGCAACTAACTTGGGGTATGACAATAAGAAAAATAATGCTTAACAACCAAAGAGAATGGTCCACCTAAAATTTATAACCAGAAAAGTTGTCTATGAGGCATAATGATTATTTTTAATAAGTATATCTATGTACATGTATAAATAAACACTGAAACATGCAGCAATATACAAATCTTGTATACAGGTATACATCTGATACCTATATCCATGATAACATTTGTAGTGTTTATATGAGATAGATATATTTAAAATCATAACATAATTTTATATTTATAATTACATTTATAACTATAAGGTTATATATAAAAATGTAACACACATATAGTCATATTTAATATACACTTTAACAATGCATTCAGATAGTAATATTTGATGCAAATAAAATTTTATTTGAGGTTTTTTATGTATATACATATTAGGATAATAAATTTGATGTTTATTTTAATTTATCTTATTTTAAATATATATCTCTGCTTTAGGTAAAATTTAGACTTTTGATAACTATATATTAAATATTTATCATGAGCTCTGGTTTTTACCATTTAAGTATTTTTCTACATTTAAATATTTATATTTCTGATATGTTCGTAACATTTGTTAGACAACCTTATAATATTGCACAACTAAAATTTCCTCCTATAATTTTAAGAAGCATTTATTGATTATTGAGAATTTCATACAATGTTTTTGATCATATTTATCCCTACTTTTCCCCCATCTCCTTCCAGATCTGTCCTAAGCTAATAACTTCCTTTATTTTATTAGATATTTTCATTATTTACATTTCAAATGTTATCCCCTTTCCCAGTTTCCTCCCTCCCCCAGAAATCCCCTATTCTATCCCGTCCCTCTGCTTTTATGAGGGTGTTTCCCCACCACCTACTCCTGCCTTCCCACCTTGTCATTCCTTTACAGTGGAGCATCAAAATTTCATAGGACCAGGGTCCTCTTTTTCCACTGATGCCTGCCAAGGTCATACTCTGCTACATATGTGGCTGGAGCCATAGGTCCCTCCATGTGTTCTCCTTGGTTGGTGGTTTAGTCCATGGGAACTCCGGAGGAGCTGGTTAGTTCATATCGTTCTTCCTATGAGGTTGCAAACCCCTCCAGCTCCTTCAGTCCTTTCTCTAACTCCTTTATTGGGTACCCTGTGCTCAGTCCAGTACATGGCTGCAAACATTTACCTCTCTATTTGGCAGCCTCTGGTAGAGCCTCTCAGGAGGCAGCTCTATCAGGCATCTGCCATCATGCACTTCTGGGCATCCACAATAGTGTGTGCATTTGGTGACTCAATGAGATGAATCCCCAGGTGAGGCAGTCTTTCTGCATGGCCTTTTCTTCAGTCTCTGCTCCACACTTTTTCTCTGAATTTGCTCCCGTGAGTATTTTGTTTCCACTTTTAAGAAGGACAAAAGCATCTACATGTTGATTTTCCTTCTTCTTAAGCTTTATGTGGCCTGTGAATTTTATCTTTGATATTCCAAGGTTTTGGGCTAATGGCAACCAACAGATTGGAACTTTATTACCATTACAGATGATCTGGGCATAGTATTTGAACAACAACAACAAAAAAAACTTGAGTATGATAAATCTACATTTTTATAGTAGTGATTAGTAAAAATTAGTTACACCATATTTGAGAAACATTTTAAAAATCTACACCAATCACGAGACTAAGGTTTGAATATAATTAAGGATATTTTTTCAAAATTTCGTTCCATTTCACCCTGCCCATTTTACCATGGATCTCAAAAGTATAATTTCTGTAGAATCAAGAAAATTAGGAACTTTTAATTGAACAGAGAAAAATTAATGTAAGATCCATGTGTGTACTACCCAACCTAAAATCAGCTTCATAGTTTAAACTAGTGGACACTCAGGCTTCCCATCATTTAAAGCAATGTAATTTTAAACTGTACTTGGAAATATGATCTTAAACTTATTAGGTTCTGACTAAATAAGCATGCTGCCACCTACTTCCTTCTTCACATCTGTCAGTAGTGAGTTATCTTTCACAATCAATCCTTTCTTCTCTTACATGCCTTATCACCTCAGTGCACAAGCCTATCTTTCCTCACCTATAAGGATTATAATTAGTTATATTTTGAGAAGCTTAAAGTGTTCCCAGAGTTCATTTTTTCCTACACTAATCACATTTTTCACATTTGAAGTCCTACCTGCAATAGTGGATAAATTATACACAGTGCACATGACAGACAGAGAGATCGACAGACTATATGCATTTATCTATACATGCCTATTATGAGTTAATTTTAAATTATATATTGAGACATTAGAACAATTACTAACAGTAATATATAATTAGAATGATATAGCATAGTGAATGCATGCATGTGGTCCATCTCAGAAGTATTACTGGGTTCATACTTTTACTTGTAAGAATGTGAGATAATGCAAATCCTACTTTATGGCATGAAATAAATTGAATGACCTAATTATGATTAACACTACTAAATTACTATTATGATTAACTACTACTAAACAGATTAAAACTATTATTGATTTTTAAACAATATGTCAAAACACTAAGGATCTCCTGATATATCTGATTCCATGGATCTATGATGATATCAGGAAGAAAGCATGTCCAAAATGAGGAGGCTGGGCCTGGGCACTTACACAATATATCCCCAGCTCAGTCAGAGAAGGATGACTCAAGATTATCTGGTATTGCTGTGCCTTCAGGTCTATTAGCTTCTGCAGGGATTTATCTGTCATTCACGCTTCCCTATGTGCAATGTAATTTAAGACATTCCCATTTTCACCTCGAGAAATTCAACTTGGACCTATTCTTATTCATTAGCTCCATTGTTTTGAGTAATTTGATCACAGTTTCATGATTGCTTGAATGCCTTCCATTAGTGCAGTTTCCTATTATCTTCTTCATAATGGGTTGGTATTTCTCATCATTTGCATGCCACAATTTCCTTATATGGATGTCAGACTGAATTTTAACATATGGAAGGGATTAATTTCTATTCACTCACAGATATTCTAAAACTTTGTCTGTGGTTTATGTATCTCATAGATATGTGTCACTTTGAAGCACAAGTGTCCTTTTGGTTTATGCAGTTCTGCCTTATTAGTAAAGAGTGATTCTGATGTCAACTACTAAAGTCTCACCTTCTTGAGAACACGTTTGAATGTCATAAGATCCACTTTTCTATTACATTTATGTTTTAAAATGCTGCCCTACTGGTTTGAAAACAAAGCATTTATTTGATATTTTAAGATTGTGACTATTCTGCATTTAAATTATTACTTCACACATATTGCTGCTTGTATGTAAAAAAAAACACTAGCTTATCATCTTTGTCTATGAAATGATCTCATGTCTTAGATTTCTTCCTTACTAGTCTAGATCTCATTTCTTTCTCCAAAACTTGCTTTTCTGTTTTTTTTCAAGGATTTTTTTCAGATTGTGATAATTTAAATAATATTGGTTACCAAAGGCTCATATATTTGAATGTTTGGTCTCCAATTGGAGGAAATATTTTGTAGGGGACTAGAAGATGGGGACTTTTAGGGGAAAAGGGGGTAGGCTTTAAGGTTTTTGTTTTTTTCTTTTACTGGACATTTTCTTTATTTATATTTCAAATATTATTCCCTTTCCTGGTTTCCCCCTTCTCCCAGAAATCCTGCTATCCCATCTTCCCTCCCCCTGCTTCTATGAGGGTGTTCCTCCACCTACACACTCCCACTTCCCTGCCCTCAATTCCCCTACATTGGGGCATCTATCCAGCCTTCATAGGACCAAGGACCTCTCCTCCCATTGATGTATTACAATGCCATCCTCTGCTAGATATGCATCTGGAGCCATGTGTACTTCTTTGTTGATGGCTTAGTCCCTAGGAGCTTTAGGGGTGAGGGTGTCTGGTTGGTTGATATTGTTGTTCTTCCTATTAGGTTGTAAATTTATTCAACTCCTTCAGTCCTTTCTCTAATTCCTTTATTGGGGACCCCTGATCAGTCCAATGGTTGGCTGCAAGCATCCACCTCTCTATTTGTAAGGCTCTGGCAGGGCCTCTCAGGAGACAGACTTATCAGGCTCCTTTCAGTATGTATTTCTTGGCATACACAATAGTGTCTGGGTTTCGTAACTTTATATGGGATGAATCCTCAGGTGGGACAGTCTCTGGATGGCCTTTCCTACAGTGTCTGCTCTATACTTTATCTCCATATTTGCTCCTGTGTGTACTTTGTTCTCCTAAGGAGCGAAGCACCCATACTTTGGACTTCTTTCTTCTTGAGCTTCCTGTGGTCTGTGAATTATATCTTGGTTATTTCGACTTTGGGGGCTAATATCCACTTATCAGTGAGTGCATACCATGTATGTTCTTTTGTGATTTGGTTACCTCACTCAGGATGATATTTTATAGTTCTATCCATTTGCCTAAGAATTTCATGAATTCATTGTTTTTAATAGCTGAGTAGTACTCCATTGTATAAATGTGTCATATTTTCTGTATCCATTCCTCTGTTGAAGGACATCTGGGTTTTTTCACTTCTGGCTATTATAAATAAAGCTTCTATGAACATAAGGGAGCATGTGTACTTATTACATGTTGGAACATCTTCTGGGTATAGCGAGGAGTGGTATAGCTAGGGCCTGAGGTAATAATATGCCAAATTTTCTCAGGAACTACCAAATTGATTTTCAGAGTGTTTGTGCCAGCTTGCAATCCCATGAGCAATGTAGGAGTGTTCCTCTTTCTTCACATCCTTGCCAGCATCTGCTGGCACCTGAGTTTTTGATCTTAGCCATTTTGACTCGGGTGAGGTAGAAACTCAGGTTTGTTTTGATTTGCATTTCCCTGATAAGTAAAGATGTTATGTTGAACATTTTTTAAGGTGCTTCTCAACCATTCAATATCCCTCAGTTGAAAATTCTTTGTTTAGCTCTATACCCCATTTTTAATAGGGTTATTTGATTATCTAGACTCTATCTTCTTGAGTTATTTATACATTAGCCCTCTATCTGATGTAGGATTGGTAAAGATCTTTTCTCAGTCTGTTGGTTGCCTTTTTGTCCTATTGAGAGTGTCCTTTTCCTTACAGAAGCTTTGCAATTTTATGAAGTCCCATTTGTCAATACTTGATCTTAGAGCATAACCCATTGAGGTTCTGTTCAGGAACTTTTCCCATAGCACCTAAAGAAACATAAGCAGTCATTAATAATTTCCCAACCAAAACAAGCCGAGGAACAGATGGCTTTAGTGGAGAATTCTATCAGATCTTTAAACAAGACCTAATACCAATACTCTTCGAACTATTCCACAAAAGAGAAACAGAAGGAACACTATGCAATTTGTTCTATGAAGCCACAATTACGCTTACATGTAAACCACACAAAGACCAAATAAAGAGAAGTTCAGACCAAGCTCCCTTATGAACATTAATGCAAAAACCCTCAATAAAATTCTTGCCAATGGAATCTAAGAACACATCAAAACGACCATTCATCCATGATTAAGTAGGCTTCATCCCAGGGATGCAGGGATGGCTATTTTTTTAATTAGATATTTTCTTTATTTACACTTCAAATTTTATGCCCTTTCCTCATTTTCCCCTCAAAAATCCCTATATCCCATTCCCCCCTCTTCCTGCTCACTAACTCACCCACTCCTTCTTCCTTTTCCTGGCATTCCCCTACACTGTAGCATAGAGCCTTCACAGGACAAAGGGCCTCTCCTCCCAATGATGACCAACTAGGCCATCCTCTGCTACATATGCAGCTGGAGCCATGAGTCTCACCATGTGTATTCTTTGGTTTGTGGTTTAGTCCCTGTGAGATCTGGGGGGAACTGGTTAGTTCATGTTGTTGTCCATTTTGTGGGGCTGCAAACTCATTCAGCTACTTGGGTCCTTTCTCTAGCTCCTTCACTGGGGACCTGTGCGCAGTCCAATGGATTGCTTTGGGCATCCACTTGTGTATTTGTCAAGTACTGGCAGAGCCTCTCAGGAGACAGCTATATCAGGTTCTTGTCAGCAAGCACTTCTTGGCATTCACAATAGTGTCTGGGTTTGGTGATTATATATGGGATGGATACCCAGGTGGGGCAGTCTCTGGATTGTCATTCCTTCAGTCTCTGCTCCACACTTTTTCTCTGTAACGCCTTCTCTGGGTATTTTGTTCACCCTTCTAAGAAGGATTGTAGTATTCATACTTTGGTCTTTCTTCTTCTTAAGTTTCATGTGGTTTGTATATTGTATCTTGGGTATTACAAGCTTCTGGTCAAATATCCGCTTATCAGTGGGTGCATAGCATGTGTGTTCATTTGTGATTGGGTTACCTAATTCAGGATGATATCCTCCAGATCCATCCTTTTGCATAAGAATATCATAAATTCATTGTTTTTAATAGCTGAGTAGTACTCCATTGTGTAAATATACCACATTTTCTGTATCCATTCATCTGTTGAGGGACATCTGGGCTCCTTCCAGCTTCTGGCTATTATAAGTAAGGCTGCTATAAACATAGTGGAGCATGTGTCCTTATTACATGTTGGAGCATCTTTTGAGTATATGCCCAGGAGTGGTATAGCTGGGTCCTCAAGTAGTACTATGTCCATTTTTCTGAGGAACTGCCAGACTGATTTCCAAAGTGGTTGTACCAGCTTGGAATCCCACCAGTAAAGAAGGAACATTACTCTTTCTCCACATTCTTGCCAGCATCTGGTCTCTTTGAGTTCATGTATGCAATAGCCATTCCATGTGGTTGTGGTTTGAATGAAATGACTCATAAGGAACCCCATAGGAAGAACAATAATATCAACCAACCATACCCACCAGAGCTTGCAGGGCCAAAGATATCAACCAAGGAGCACACATGGCTCCAGCTACACATGTAGCAGATGATGGCCTTGTCAGGCATCAATGGGAGGAGATATCCTTGTTGCTATGAAGACTGCAGAGATTCCCCTGTGTAGAGGAATGGAAAGCCAGAAGGTGGGAGTGGGTGGGTGAGTGGAGGAACACCCTCATAGAAGCAGGGGAGGGGAGGAACTGGGAAAGGTGATAACATTTAAAATGTAAATAAAGAAAATATCTAATATAAAAAAGAAAATAAAAAAGGAGTGACACTATTAGGAGGTGTGTCCTTGTTGGAGTAGGTGTGATCTCACTGGAAGAGTGTGTTACTAAGGATGGGCTTTGAGGTTTCAGAAGTTCAACCCAAGCCCAATGATACTGTTTCTTCTCCTGTTGCCTGCTGATTCAGATGTAGAACTTTCATCTACTTATCTAGCATGATGTCCTCCTGCATGTAACCATGCCACCATACTTTCTGCATGAACATAATTGAATAAACATCTGTAACTGTAAGACAATCCTGATTAAATGGTTTTCTTTATAAGACTTGCTGTTGTCATAGTGTCTCATCACAATAATATGAACCCTAACTAAGACATGTGACAAGAGGTCAGCACTTCATATCATTCGTCTCTATACCCTGGCTTGTACATTTTCCCTGTCTTCTTTGCAATGTTCCTTGAGTCTTCTCCAAGGGGCCAGGGATGAGGTGACATAGGTGCTCTAGCTCCAGCTAATCATTTATGGTTGCTTTTACTAATTAGCACTTTGAGTCTCTGCATTCCCTACTATTCTCTCAAATAAGAAACTTCCCTGTCTAAGGTTGAGTGGAACAAAAATTTGTCTGTGCTGGGAGCTAAGAGACTGTCATCTATCTTTTGTTGCAATGTTTATTCTTATCTACAGAGTTCTGACAAAAATTGCACCAAGGCTGTAATTTTGTTTTAGGAGGTTTTTGATATTTGCATTTCACACTGAAAAACCATTGAATACTTCTGTATAAACATGCCCAAAATAGTTTAGAAATGAATTTACCCTGTGTTTTCAATTATAACATATTAGACAATTTCTGGAATAGGTACAGTTTTGGCATTGGTCTCAACTTGTATTTTCCTTTGTTAGAAATATAAAGAATTGGGTAGATTAAACATTTCCTATTAATTTTATCTAATACACATTTTATAAAATGCTAAGATTTTTGTTTTCAATTTCAGCATTTACACCCTCTTTCTTCAATTTGGGTCTTAATCTGCATGTTACAGGGAGTCAGATTCCACCTTGTTTGAAAACTTCAAAAGAATACTATGCTGTATTTGTGACTATATTTAAAATACAAAAGCCTTTGACCTATACTCATGTCATTAATGCAAAGTTACAATTTGAATATCAATTTCCTCTAAAATATTCCTAAAATATTTAGAGAGAAAAACTAAAGGCTTTACTTGCAGATTTCAATCTGTATTTGCTCTAAAACCTAACCAGTTTACATATGTAAAATAAGTCTACCTTCTTGTATGCATAATTAAGACTTAATACTAACATAATACTGACTAACTAGTTAATTAAAGTAATTAAGACCATTGTGATTAATGGCATGATTTACTATAAGAGACAGGAGCAGAATATATCAAAGGCCACAATACGATGAGTCAAATAATCAAAAGTTCTAAATATATTCTAAATAAAGATACAGAGAAAATTACATCATAGGAAAGTTACTTTTATTCTTAAAATTGATCTCCTTATAGGTGAATTTAAGAGGAAAATATGTAAATAATATATCCTACAACACACTGAGGGGCTTCTATACACTGGGACTTATTGGCCAAAAATATATATAAATAAAAAGTTTACAATAAAGAGTTTATTCATAGTGCGAATTCACTAGTTCATGTGTTAGGAATCAGGTTTGTGGTTTGTGGTTCAGAGTCTAAACTTCCCTTGTATCATTCTCTTTTGAAAGCAATCGTTACTTATTTCCTATCAAGCACCTGGAATATAATAACACACTTTTAAAAAAAATTACAATTCAATTTCCTACTTCAATATTATTTCTTGATGAAATTGAATGGCTTTATTATTGAGTCTTTGTTTAGTAATCTTAAAATTATGTCTTCCTGATGGACATGGGCAGACTCTGCTTTGATGGAGTTTAGATAATAAATTTATGTGTTTATCATTGTTATGTTTATATACTTATGTATATATACTCAAGCTTGTAAGTACAATATTCTGAGTATATTTAGACATTGTGATATTATCTTTTATTTCTGGAAGTCAAGCTAGGGAAATAGCTATGGCTTATTTCTTGGAATACTTTTGTTTTCCTTCATTCAACACCTTGACAAGTTTTTTCCACAAATTGAGCTGGACCTTTTATTAGATAATGAATGATTTTTTAGGAGAGAAGCCATGTGTGTGTGTGCTTATATGTTGGTGTGTGTATACAAATATATATGTATATGCATATATAAATTCATACATATATGTATATATGCATACAAATTTACATTATACATAATTTCAGTAATATATATGTATATATATATATATATATATATATATATACTATATCAGTCAAATATATATCCATTCATCAGTAAACACAAAGTTAGTTTGTATTCACTTTCCAAATATTGATAATAGAGTAGCAATGACCATAGTTCAGCACCTATTTCACATCAAGTCCTTTTTAAAATATATGCCAAAGAGTAGTATATTTGGGTCATTTGGACATTTTTTCTCTTTAATTTATGTTTGTTTTATTCACTTTACATCCTGATCACATCCCCCCATCCTTTTGCTTGTTGTTACACTGTTCCTCCCCTCCATCCCTCCTTCCCTTCTCCTCTGAGAAGTGAGACCCTCCCCCATCAACCTAACCTGATCATTAACTTATTGCTGCAAGACTAAATGAATCCTGTCTTACTGTGTCCAGACAAGATTACTCAGTTAGGAGAACAGGATCCTCAGACAGGAAGCAGAGTATGGGGTAGTTCACATCCATTTGTTGGGCCACCAGCATGAAGATCAAGCTGCTCATCCATTTATGCTATGGGGTTGGGGGTAGGTCTGCCCATGCTTGCTCTGTGTTTGATGGTTTAGTGTCTGGGAGCACCAAAGTTTCCAAACTAGTTGATTATGCTGGTCTTTCTGTAGAGTACCTATCATCTTCATGTCCCTCAATCCTTCCCCCAACTCTCCCACAAGACGTCCTGAGAGTTCCATATAATGTTTGGCTGTGGATCTCTGCATTTGTTAACATTGGGTGCTGGGTGGAGCTTCTCAGAGGACAGTTATGCTAGGCTCCTGTCTATAAGCATAATGGAATATCACTAATGTCAGGGAATGGTTCTTGCCCATGGGATGGGTCTCAAGTTGGGGCAGTCATTGGTTAGCCATTCCCTTAGTCTCTTCCTCATTTTTTTCCTATACATCTTGTAGGGAGGACAGGTTTTACATTTTTGGTTGAAGGTTTTGCAGGTGGGTTGCTGTGCTTATCCCTCCACTGGGAATCCTGTCTGACTACAGGAGGTGGTCTTTTCAGGTTCTATTCCCTCTTGCTGGGGTTCTTGGCTAGAGTTGCTTTTATATACTCCCTAGAGCCTCCACACCCCTGCCTGAGGTTTCTGTGATGTCCTAGAGACCCTCCCTTGTCAATTTCCATTCTTTCTCTTTGGCTCTATAGTTGATCTCCATGTCCTGCTTCCCTCCTATTCCCTGCCCCATCCAGTTTTCTCCATCCATTTACCTCTGATGTCTATTTTATGTGCACTTCTGAGTGAAATTAAAGCATCTTCCTTTTAGTTCTGTTATTTGGCTTCTTTGAGTCTGTGAGTTGTAGCATAGGTACTTTATGTCTAATATCTGCCTATAAGTGAATACATACCATGTATGTCCATTTGTGTCTGAATTACTTCACTCAGGTTGATGCTTTCTTGTTACATCCACTTGCCTCCAAATTTACTGATGTCCTTGTTTTAATACCTGACTAATAGTCCATTGTGTAAGAGAACCACATTTTCTTTGTTCATTTTCCAGTTGAGGAACAACTGGGTTGTTTCCAATTTCTAGCTATTATGAATAAAGGTGCTATGAACATAGTTGAGCAGGTGTCCTTGTGGTATGGTGGAGCATCATTTAGGCATATGCTCAGAAGTAGTATAGCTGGCTCATTGGGTAGAACTATTCACAGTTTTCTGAGAAACAGCCAAATTGATTTATAGAGTGGTTATACAGGTTTACATTCCCACCAGCAATAAAGGAGTGTTCTATTGCTCTACTTCCTTCCTAAAATGTGATGTTACTTGAGTTTTTGATCTTAGATATTGTGGGTGTAAGGTGACAATTGCAGAGTTATTTTGATTTCCATTTCCCTGATGACTAAGTATATTGAACATTTCTTTAAGTGTTTCTCAGCCATTAGAGATTCCTCTGTTGAGAATTCTTCATTTTCATCTCACAATTTTATTCTTGTTATAAATTCAAAGATTTTATTTTAAAGAAGAAAAAGTATATATTTTATCTATGAATTCCATATACTTACACCATTTTACAATTGTTGTCCAGTTCCCTGTGATATAGGAAGTAATTTGAAAGCCTTAGGCTGGGCCATACTGACAGGCTTACAACATGGTGTTATTTATAAATTTGATCACTTCTGTAGAGCATATTGCTAATGTGACAATGATACATAGAATGTATTCAGTTCTTGATCTAAATTTTGTACATTTTCAATCTATTTGTTTTAAACATATATAAAAATATCTATGATCATTTGAGTGCTTCTTGAGAAAGCACAAAATAAACAGTCAAGTTGTTCTGTAAAGTGACGTACCTCTTACTCAACTGGAGTTGTTAAATGTCATAAATGTACAGACAATATAATTTGATGGCCTTGTAGTAGATCTACTAAAGTCCAGCTTTGGAAGAAATCCTCACCTTGGGTCAACTAGTTCAGAAGCTTCAACTTCATGAGTTTCAGAATATAAGTTTTTACTCATAAACAGTTTACTCAACATTATGTATTATGTTTAGTAAAAAGTACTTCCAATATACAATGTTAGTTATATTGTTTGCATTTGAATTCAGAAAATCTGATGTTTCAAAAAGTTTTAATAAAATTTTTATAAGATTCCTTACTTGCCATTATCAACAAGATACCACTATCAGTTAATAAGTATTAAGTCAGAAATAACTTTAATTCAGACAATAAAAATTTAGTTAAATATTACTAGACAAGTATATTTTAATGTCAAAAGCTATTAATTAAAATTAAAATGAAAACTGTCAAAAGTTAAGTAGAAAAACACCCTTTCAAGCATAAGTACTTTCTTTTTATCAGTTTTTTCCTTGAAAGTTTCTATCTGGCAAATATTTATTTAAAAAAAGACAAAACAAAAGCAACTTTTCTAGTAAGATTATTTATTAGTTTATAGTGCTACCTACCACGCCTAGTGATATAAGCTCAATTCCCAAAATCTACAGGATAGAATGGGAGAACGAACTCCTGAAAATATCTCCTTTACACAGCCTCATAACAAGTAAGTAATAATACAATTGTTGTAAAAGAATGATCACTTCATATGATTTTATATAACTTTCAAGAAGTTATTAGTTATGAATGGTTTAAAGACCTCACCGGGAATCCTAAGACATTGAAGCTACTAGAAACAAACATTGGCAGTAGTCTACAAGACACAGGTGTGTGAAAGAACTCTTTGAGTAGGACTTCATTTGCACAGGATCCAAAAATTATGTCCATGGATTAAAAAGTTAGAGCTCATAAAACCAAAAAGTTTTTTAAACCTATGGGTATAATCAGATGATGAAGAAGAACCCCACAGAATTGGAGAGAGTCTTTCCCCCACTATACACCTGAGGATTAATATCTACGATCAACAGAAATAAAAAAGCCAAACCAAGAAAACAAATGACTCAACTAAAACCATAAGACATGAACAGACATACAGTTCTCAAAAGAAGAAATAAAAAAATGCTAAAAAAGACCTGAAAAATTGTTCCTCACCATTAGCAATGAGAGAAATGCAAATTAAAACATGTTTTGGATTGCATCTCACTTGCAGCAAAATAACCAAGAACAACCAAAGACCTGATACAAATGCTAACAAGGATGTAGTGAAAGCAGTATCTCATTCATAGTTAATGAGATTGTAAGCTGGCACAGACACTCTAGAAATCAGCATTGAGAACTTGTGTGGTCTCACCACCCTTGACCTCAAGCTGTACTACAGAGAAATAGTGACGAAAACCACATGTTATTGGTACAGAGGCAGACAGGTAGATCAGTGGAATAGAACGGAAGACCCAGAATTAAACTCACACACTAATGGTCAGTGATCTTTGACAAAGCCAAAACCATCAATGGAAAAAAAGACAACATATTCAACAAATGGTGCTAGCTCAAATACCAGGTTGGCATGTAGAAGAATGCAAATTGACCCAGTCTGATCTCCTACAAAGCTTATGTCCAAGTTAATCAACAACCTCCACATAAAACCAGATACACTGAATCTAATAGAAGAGAAAGTGGGGAAAAGCCTCAAACATAATGGCACTGGGGAAAATTTCCTGAACAGAATGCCAGTGGCTCAGGATCTAAGATCAACTATAGACAAATGGGACCTCATAAAATTGAAAAGCTTCTGTAAGGCAAAGGGCACTGTCAACAAGACGAAATGAAAACCTACAGGAAAAGAACTTTACCAACCCCTACATCTGATAGAGGGATAATATCCAAAACATACAAAGAACTCAAGGAATTACACTCCAGAGAACCAAATAACCCTATTAAAAATGGGCTAGACAATGAATTCTCAACCGAAGAATCTCAAATGGCTGAGAAGCACTTATAAAAATGTTTAACATTTTTACTCATCAGGCAAACACAAATCAAAATGACCCTGAGATTCCACCTCACACCAGTAAGTATGGCTAAAATCAAAACTCAGGTGAAATCAGATGCTGGCAGGATGTGGAGAAAGAGGAACATTGCTGGTGAGATTCCAAGCTGATACAACCACTCTGGAGATTTCTCAAAAAGCAAAAATAATCTACTATATGCTTGATCCATACTCTTGATACTATTGCTCCTTGGCGTTTGCCCAGGGGGCTTACCACTCTGTTTTACCAGTAATTGCTCAGTTGTATTTATTGCCATCCAATTTACAAAGACCAAGTATCTAATACATTTCTCCAAAATTTGATCCACTGCCTGCACCTCAGGCAAACAGATATCAGTCTACAGACTAATATCAGTTGGTGAGTTTTGTCCCTATCCACAGACAGTGGGATTATCTCTCTTTATGCATTTCCGACATCAAGACAGCTCCCTCCTTCCTTTACCTGAGTACTTTAGAATGTCCATCTTACAGCCGGGCGGTGGTGGCTCAAGCCGGGCGGTGGTGGCTCACGCCTTTAATCCCAGCACTTGGGAGGCAGAGACAGGCGAATTTCTGAGTTCGAGGCCAGCCTGGTCTGAGTTCTAGGACAGCCAGGGCTCTACAGAGAAACCCTGTCTCGAAAAAACAACAACAAAAAAATAATAACAAAAAAAAAAAGAATGTCCATCTTACTTGATCCTTATAACTGGCCACTTTGGGTAGTCTCACACCCACAGTGTATAGCTAGTGTGAATCTCCCCATCCTGGTAATGTTCCTTAATCTCAGACTTCTAGGATAGCTCTATTTTTCATAATAGATTTGCTCTCAAGTTGGTGCTCAGAAACTACCAGCTGAGGCATCTTGCATAACAATAGGGTATTTCTTTCCAGCAGCGGCTGATTTGCCAGAGAGGGAGTAAGTAATTGTTGATTATATACTGGTGATAAAACCCAAGGTTCATATCCAGAGGACAGCACCTATGATGAAAACTTCAGAAAACTCAGACTTAGTGAGTAATTTCTGTCCTATGCACATGAACATGTAAGATGGCCTCCATGTATATTCTGAAGATATAGTAAGGGACACATGAACATATGAAAAGTGTCTGGCACTGTGTATTTGCCATTATTCCCTTTTGTAGTCTGATTAAAAATATCTAAGACATTCTTTCATAAGGAGTAATATTATATATTTAAGTAGTTTGTCTGATTGTTACTATATAGCCAATACAGATTACAGATATTACTTATCATATTTCACCCAATTAAAAACATTTAATAATAAATATAATGCTACTAAACAACAGTGATAATAATGTTAGCTATTTTACAAGTAAATTCTGTGTACCTGGAACAAACATTTTGTGAAAGAATATTTATGTCACCTAACCCAACCTCAAGTTACCTAAGATTTTTTGATATAATAAGCTTTAATGAGAATGAATCCCAAAAATGAATAAGAATTTCTCTAATTGCTTCATATCTTTGAATATTCAGTTTTTACAAGGTCCTTCTCCAGACAATGAAGTGAGGGTTTATAATAGCAAAGTTATGCAATGCTCACAGAAGACAGAAATTCTGTGGTCTCCAATAGGTACTCCTATACAGTTTCTAAGTACAAGGTATGTATGTTTTACATAATTTCCTCCTTTCCAGATCATGTTATTAGAGTGAGACTTTACTTTTGCTTCAGGTCAGCCAAATATACCTTGTGAACTGTTTCCTTACAGTGCTGTGAAGAATACCAGGCATTCTCCAACATGATGGATTCATCATACAAATGACAAGTGGCAGTGCAGTAAATAACAGTCCACTACGAATTTTAGCATGAGGTGATCTCTTCACCAATGTGTGTGATCTGTGTAAGACTTTGGAGATTGCTCTGTTTCTCCAGTATAGGAGTGACTCAAAAGTATGGCTCTCATTTTCAGGCAAACAGTAAAACCCACAAACGGAGAATAAAACTGTCAACCACTTCTGATAAGAGTTCCTACTTGGTGACCCTTTAAAAGCCCATAAATCCAGAATTATATTGCCTTTGATGTAGTTCTCCTCCAGGAGATCCACCACCTTTCTCAGCCTGGTTAGTATTGTATTAACCTTCTGAGATATATTATACCTCAGTAGAATTTCATTGAACATTAGTAAAATTCTGACAGACTAATAGCTCTTTTATTCTGTAAGATGTTCAGACTTTGGTCACAAACATTCTGTTCATCTGAATGTAGCTCACCCCATTGTGATATCAAATGATGGGCTCACTGAATCTAAACCACCAGTCAGAAAGCAGGAATGGGATGGAATTAGACCCCTTACACATGTGTAACAGATATGCATCCTGGCCATCATCTGGGACCCCTAACAGCAGGTACAAGAGCTGTCTTTGACTCTGTCTCTATTGCCTGACTTAGGATCCCTTTTCCTTAACTCGACTGCCTTGTCTAGACTCAATAGAAAAAGTGCTTAGTTAGTCCTGATGCAACTTGATATGCCTGTATTGGCTGACATCCATGGGAGGCCTATCCTTTCCTGAGGAGAAGGAAGGTATGAAGGGAGGGAAGGCAAGATGGAGAGACTCAGAGGAGAGAAAGGAGGGGAAACTGGGATTGGGATGTAAAGAATATAAATTAATTAATAAAAATAAAAATATGACTTATAAGACAGTATTTTAAAGTTTTATTGTGCTTTTTTTCATTTCAGAAAGCATTAAAACTATACAAAAACTAAAATTGCATCCACATAATTTTTAAAAGATATTTTGTGTGTGCACACACACACAATCACATGTTCTCCTTGGAAGATCTTACCCACATAGAGAAATGCATCTTTTCTTTAGTCTATTTGTGGAGTTAGATATCCCTCTTCTCACAACTTACCATTTTAATTCATATTTTGTTAAAGATCATGTATCTACTTTTCTCTTTTCAGATGAGATAGGGCACCAAGAATAGAACCAAAGAAAAAAATGACTCCACCCAAGTCTATATCAGTAAAGCAATGAGTTTCTTTCAGGATCACAGGAGACTCAGATGAGTCCCAGAGGCTCTGCCATAGCCTGGGCAAGGCTGTGCTCCAGTGGCATCCCTGCAGCTCAGTTGACCTGTCAGAGGAATCGTCTTTCCCTGCAATTGCTGCTGCTTCTGTAATCTTTGGCCCTTCTTGTCACTGTTCTAAGACTCACTTCTTCCCTCAATTCTGTTTTCTTTGACACTCTGAGTATGCCTTTTTCTCCAATCAAGGGAAGGTTTCAACTTATAGAAAGTAGCTGTATGATAGCACCTCCGATCCACCTGTCCTACAGATTATTTTATGTGTGTGAACATGCCACCACCTCAGGTGTCAGTCAGTTAAATGTGAACCTCAGCTACAGATTTTAAAAGGTCAAAAACCTGTTTTTGTTTGTTGTTTAAACCAAGACAGATAGGCAGTGTGGGTGAAGATAACTGGTGCACCCTTGAGCAAAAAAGGTAATGATATTTTTCAAGAAAGAACTCCTGCATTAAAAAAGAAGAGAAAGTGCAGAGAGTAAACTGAAATTTCCATTAATACCTGAATGTCATATGGACTTTGGTAACAATTTTACTGTGGTTGCTTCTAGAGTTCATGATGAATTGCATAGGGTATGCTTTTTCCTCTCTCTCTCTCTCTCTCTCTCTCTCTCTCTCTCTCTCTCTCTCTCTCTCTCTCTGTGCATGGGTGTATGTGTGTTTGCTTTTCAGTATCATGGTGGAACATTTTTTTAATCTACAATGATTCATTTTAAAATATTTTAATTGAAATATAATTGAATCACCTTGCCTCTTCTTTCCTTTCCTACTATTATTCCCAATCCTTGACTCTTGACTCACAAATTGATATCACTTTTATTATTATTGATGCTGCACATATAAATGAATCTATAAATATATAAACACAACCAGCTCTGTTATCTCAACTGTTATCTTCAGTAATACAGTATGTGACAATGCATTTTCTTTAGAATTTATCTGTATCATTTTTACATTAGCAATTTGGTCATTGATGGACATTAAAGATGGATCCCATCTTCCTTAAAAAATGCATAAATGCATATATTTCAAAAACTGGGGAAAAATTGATAATTCATAAAAAAGCTGAACACCTTCAGAAGGAAAGTGAAGCTTTCAAAAGACCAACACGTTTTTACTCCTAGCTGATGACAGATTGGAGACGGTTGTAAAAAATGAACTATTTGAAAAACTATCATCAAATTCTATGACAGGAAAAAAAATTGTACTGAGCATTATCCGTATCACACTGGACTTTTCTCTAGCTGACTTAGGGCAACATAGATAATCTTTGGGGGTGTTTCTTTGGTGAAGTTTACTGACAGCACTGTCAAGCAACAAAGGCAACTGCACTATTTATTCTTTGACGCTTGGTGCTTTCAAATAATTCCTGCTTCTATATACTAGGCTATTAATCACAAAAAGACAGATTTGTCATCTGCTCTCTTACAATGTTATCAATTGGCTTCAAGTTGGCAGGATTTGAATGTATACCTTTTCAACCATATTGTATTTCACTTAAACTTCTTGATACCCATATTTATTGTCTGCAAAGTGGGATGGAAGTATCTTGATAGCAAATATGCCATAAGACATGAACTGAACAATGCTGACAAGTCAAGTGAGATTTATGCTACTTATTAGAGTTTGAATATTTAAAAAAAGAAAAAGCATGTTGTATAGAAAGGTGCTGAGTTGCATCATCCTGCAGGCAGGAACTTTATTGACATCACTTGGAGACAGAGAAACCAATACCACAGGGTCTAAAACAGCCACATATCCACCTCAGCTTCCTGCTTTATCAAGATGCTTTATCAAGGTCCCATTTGACATGGTACTCACCAAAATCTTTGCCACAGTCTTTTGTAGACATTATTCCTAGGAGAATAATAGAAATGTGTAATGTAGTGTCTTTTAGTGATTTCTTGATTCTTAACAAAAGTAAATTGCCTCAGTAACACAGTATACAACACTATAGGGTATTGGGATTTTATACACTGAAATTGGGCAGTATGAAGGCAGGTTTTGCTTATTTATTGCATTCATTTTCTTTATAAAATAGATAAGTATTTTAATTCAAACAATGTACTATAATCTTATGAGTATTAGTAATATTACTTTGAATGCAGCTATGCAACTTGGATATTAGTTGCTGAGTTCAGACTTTTCCATACTCTAAATTGCTCCATATTGGATTGAAAGTGGTTTTGGGGGTTATATATAGCCATAGGAAACTCGATTTTAAAAGCAGCATTTGAGATTTGTTGGAAGGGGAGAAGGTGGAGGGAGTAGGATGACTTCAGCCTCCGCAAGAATTGAGAAACTCCGCCATGTGTCTAGCACCACTCATCCATCACAGACTGAAGTGAGTTTTACTGGGAAAAGGAAGGATTCCACCTTATAAGATGATTGGGATAATTGAAACAGGGACGTGTGCATTAAAATTACACCTGGAAAACTAGGTCCATAATAATGTGACTCATCAGACAGAGGAAAGATTGGATCCCATAAAATAATGTACATCTAGGCTAACATCAGTAATTAAGATTGTAACAAAGAACACATTGCCACACTAGCAAAGTAAGTGGACTTTATGATAAACTACTGTCACTGAAACCTCCAAAGCTTGTGAAATTTTTATTCAATAAATTTTGACATTGTGTAAATCAGAAGCATGCCCATCTGTGCTTCTGTGTAATGCTCTCGTGAAATTAGAGATCTCTACTTTGTTTTCTATTATTTATTTTGGATACCCATGCCTCCACCCAACAACTCTATTGGCCAGAATGGCCAATTCACTTGATATATGGTGACATATAATACAAATTTCTATAAAAATAATATTCATGAAGATAAATATGATTCAAAATATAATTTGAATATTTTCAGTATATAACAAAAACATTAACTATCAAATACCTAAAATTCCTTCAGCCTAATATTTTGAAGCTCATAATTTTGAAGCAGTATCAGTTAAGTCAGAGTGTGTATCTTTTCAAAAGTATTATACTATTATTTTATTAAAGTAAATTTTTCTTTTCTCTGATCATGCTGGTTGATGCTTTTAGATAGAGAAAATTTACTGATTTTTATATGCAGAAACTTCATTGATATTTTATTATCTATAATATTTGAGATTAATATTTGGCTAGATGGTGATTAACACCAACTAAATAACAAATTATTACTGTGTTATTAGGTTTTGCACTTAGTTTCAAGTGTTTCAAAGGATATTAGAGATAAAAAATGAACTGCTAAAAGAAGATTTGATGTTCTGAAAACAGATGTAATAGTACTGTTTGTCCCTGGAGACCATCCTATGAGATAAGCACTGCACAGGGGTTCCTGGAGATACATACCTGGCTAAGGTACAGGTTTTCTTAATTAAGATAAATGCATTGGAGGCCATTCTATCTGTATGAAATCTGAGGTGTCTTGCTCTTTTCTTTAATGACATCTTTGTAAAATACACTCCATTGTTCTCCACTTCCTCAAGAGCTCTTGACACGTACTGATCTACTGAGGTATCTTCCACATTGGATTCTCCATTTCTCTTGTTGGCATTTCTATTTCTCACCAGAAGTTCTAGGAATCAACATTTGTAACTGATCTGTATTAGTCAGAGTTCTATGGAGAAACAGAACAAACAAAATAAACATAACAAAGAAAGGAGATTTATTTATTATATTGGCTTCCAGAATATGGTCAGAGAATTCCAATACTGGCAGTCTCATGCCGGAAAGACCAAAAGCCTGATAGCTGCAAAGTCCCTGAGTCCGACTACCTCAGGAGCTGCAAAGTAGTACTAATGGCCAGGAAGATTCCTGGATTGCTGCTTGTCTTCAATCCACATTGGGTTCTCAAAGAAACATGTTCTTATATCACCAAAGTAATTAGCAGCAGCAAATGAAGGCCAACTGATCAATGCAACAAAATTGTTGTTCTGTTGGATGATGAAAGGCAGTCTGTGTTCTGGTTGAGCAAGGTTTACTCTGGAGACAGAGTAGAACATTCTACAAGGAAAGGAAAAGTGAGCTATGCCCGTCTGACACCACAAGCCCTCCCACCCCATTATCCTATGGCTATCAATCCCATAGACAATACCCCAAGCTTCCAGTATTCTGTCTGGACTCCACCCCCACAATCACCTGACAATAGCCAGGTATGCCCCACCCCACAGTGACATGGAAACAGCAAGGTAGCCCAGCCCACTATAAAAGGGGCTGCTTGACCCCTCCTTTCTTCTTAAGCTCTTCCTCTTACCCACACCTCTTGCTCCCTCTGTCCCCCTCCCTTTCCCCTTCCTTCATGTGTCCATGGCTGGCCTCTTCTCTCTCTCTCTCTCTCTCTTTCTCTCTTTCTCTCTCTCTCTCTCTCTCTCTCTCTCTCTCTCTCTCTCTCTCTCTCTCTCTCTCTCTCTCTTTCTGTTTTTTACAATAAAACCCTAACACTATGGACTGCCTCCTTTCATCTAGACTTGCTGTGATGGAATAATGGCTTAGGCCTTTCCCTAAAGAGCTGCATCTAATCTCCTGCAGGAAAGCCTCACAGCATTTCCAGCCACCAGATTGGACCAAGCACTCTCACCCCACTCGAGAACCATCCAGCTTCTCCTCTCTGCCCCCCTTTTTTCCTTTCGGCCCGGGGCCATTGCTACCCCAGAGCCCCCAACCATTCTCAGCTCTTCCACAGTGTCCAGTGATGTTCTGCAATACCCAAGAGCTAGAACCTGTCGTCTTTGGCCTCTGTAAGGCCCAGTGACCCTGGACTGCTCCCTCCAACCCCTGAGGACTGGGGTTACATGGTTTCCCACAGCCAGACACCCACCCTGGGGTGTGGAGAGCACGCAGCAGTCTCCCTTGTCTGCCCTCTCAGGGTCCCAGAGCTCTGGCAGGACACAGGTCTTTCCCACCCCTCTTATATCCCCACTGCCCAATGCCCTACATTGTTCCTCTAGCTATTTATATCTGGGCCGTAGATGAAGGTGCCAGCCATGTGTGAGTCTTTCCACAAATAAGGCAGCAAGACAATCTCCCACAGACATGTCCTTGGGTCAACATGGTATCGAAAGTCTGTCATTCACACTCTTTCCAAAA
>NW_022196900.1:581285-631185 GCF_008632895.1 Mastomys coucha | reverse complement strand
AAAAAAAAAAAAAAAAAATCAGTTGTGTTGTTAATGAAAGTTCACTATCACACCAACTTAATTTCCAGTTTCCAATAGCCTTTTAACCTTTGTGTTTCTATATGTTAAGTATTTAGAAAGTATGAAGGTAAGAATAAAGAGTGAAGCAACATTCAGGGAGCAAGTTAAAAATAGCCTGAATAATTAAAAGTAATAAATGCATTAGTCACAACACAAAATAAATACATCTCTATTAATGTTTTTTGAATAACTAATAATTCAACTATAAGACCTATTATTTTATATTCATTTTAATATATTTCTAAGATTAAAAAATGTAAGCTTAAAATGAAATGACAATGCTGTTTCAATTGTCCAGAGTGGTATTAAGCTATTGGTATATGTGATATGTGAAAATGAATCTGACTTATTTCATCACAGAGTCAGTGGAATCTCTGAAATTTCAGGTATATGCCAACATTGCAGGAAGCATTCATATGGAGGAAAGAAAAGGCCAAGCACTCCCTTGTGAAATCCATGATGTGATCTAATATTTGAACAAGAAGTCTCAGCTGTATGCTACTGAAAAACTTAGAGAACAAAATAATTAAACCTAGCTTCATCTAGATGATTTGGTTTTTGCAAAACAAAATTATTTTTCATCATTAATTCTACAAACATATCAATATTTTCAAATAGGAAAAAATGAATTAAATTGTATGTGATGTAATAAACTATGGTTTAGGCAGTCCAATATTCTTTTGTGGCACCTGCAAGGTTTTCATTTTAAGGCTGAATTCAAGTGTAGCACCTGAATTAAGAAGCAAATAGCAAAATTCTGTTCTTTTCATGTCTTATTTTTCTATAAACTGATATAAATATGTCACTATAGAGAGTAGGTAGAGAAGAGTACATAATAATCATTGAAAAACATGAGATTTCAAAGTTAAATCTTGGAATCTATGTAAATCAGGTTACAAATCACCAGCATTAACAAATTCCTTAATTCCATGTTACTGAGGTATGGTAGCTATAAGTTGTGTTAGTGTATATCTTTTTGTTTCCTTGTAAAACTGATGCTGTGTGTGGTGCTATTTCTTACAATTTTATTCTGTACCTAGAAAAATGTTGTCCCAGTGGGAAAAGGCTAACAGATCCATTTGATAAGGGATGGCATGAGCTCAGCACTCAGTAACACAGTATAAAGCCTTTAGTTGAAGGAAGAATTACTAATTATTTTCCTTTGGGAAATTAAAACAGGTCCTGTAAAGGTGGTACTAGGTAAGAAAAACAAATGTAATAAAAATTGAAATCCTTCAGCAAATCCTACCAGCGTGTGCCACCATGAAATTCACAGACAAATGGATAGAAGTTGAAAATATCATCCTGAGTGAGGCAACCCAGTCACAAAAGAACACACATGGTATGAACTCACTGATAAGTGGATATTAGCCAATAAAAAAGCTTGGAATACCCAAGGTTCAACTCATAGACCATATATAACCCAAGAAGGAAGACTACACCAAAGTGTGGATGCATGCTACAATCCTACTCAGAAAGTGAAAGAAAATAATCTCTGGTGGTCGAGGCAAAGATGGATCTGGGAGGTAGAGGGGATGGGGAGGGAAAAGGGGGGCAGTTTAGGATGAGGAATTTATATGAATATTAGAGAATAAAACTAAATATATGCTTTAATCCACAGAAGCCCTGTTAGAAAGACTGTTATCGGATGTGCTCAGTTATGGCACTACTGGTACCTGTTCTGCTTCAATGAGAGATACACTGAGCTACTGATGTACAACACAATAAAGGAGGGAGGTAGAAGTGATGTACATGAGAATTCAGAATGGGAAGATTTTGATTCAATCTCTTAAAATTAGGTAGTCATGATGATTAGTCCTTATGTTACAAGTGAGGTTACAAAAATATACAGAATGTGTGCATTTTAAGACATTTAATCAAATTTCTGTCCTCTTATCACCATTCCACATGTAGTTCTCACAACACATAGAAATGAGCCATGGTTCAGCCATGACCTTTCAATAACATGAGAGGAAATATGTTTTGCATACAGTTAAAAAACCAATAAACAAAAGATGTCTTAAAATGAACTAAAGCATCCTGAAAGATATGGCCACTGATATCAAATATAGTCTCTTAACTGCACATTTGATTGGTATGATATGATGAGATATAGAAAAATGGAGTAAGGAGGTCTTCAGAGACTACAGAATGAAGAGATGTGAGAATGGCTTCACTGAGGATTACAAGTTTTCCTTTCAAAATACCTTGCAAAGAAATTTAAAGTGTATCTTTAATGTAGAAACCATGAAAGAGTAACAAAAGGCAAACAAATAATAGATTACTTTCTTTTTATCATCTCTCTAAAGAAGCCTCTTAATAGGGATAAATGATTCTTATAGGTTCTAGAATATTTCCCTAATGTCTTCCTGTTTTACTAAATAACAATAATTACAGGTTATTATAAGTCTCATTGTAACTAGAAAATGACAATGTAATAGAACTCCCACTCTTCAAGGATTTTGTGTTTGTGATTTATATTAAAAAATACAGCTTTGTTTAAAATCTGGTAAGAATAGATTAGATGACATTAGAAAAAATATTAAGAACTTTCAAGGAAGAATATTATTTTTGGAAGGTTCATCTAAATCATCTCAACTATCATGAGGAATAGAGTTGGACACAACAGTTTTGATGGCATAAGTAGGTAGTTTTATTCAACCTATGTGAAAAATTAAAAACTCTTAAATATGGCAAATGTTATACAGAATACTCTGTGAAAAATTATAGAACACTTCCAATTTTACCTGGTAGAGGGTAGTTTCAGGGCTGAGTAAAGGGAAATAACTAGATGTCTTCTAAATTGTCTCATTTTATGAACTGATCTGTAGAGTCCCAACTGTAGACTTCATGAAAGTACAGGTTTGTGGTGTTTTAATTTTGTTTTGTTTAGTTGGTTTTATAGTAATTTATTACTCAGAAATGTCTTATGTTAGATAAGTGGCATAGCTTATAAAGTGGATAGCCAATGAAAAATATTTGTTGAATAACTAAGTGATCTAATCAAACAAAATGGCAAAATGGCTACTATACTCTTGTGAATTCATACAAATTATGTGACTGAGGTACCAATAAGATACAAGAATAAAATCCTATGGAAACACTTCTTACAGTATAATAAAACCTTTCTCCTCATCTCCTTCCTGTTGATGGGAAGGGAATATACTCCTAAAGATTAGAAGGGAAGGTATTAGCAAGAGTTATCTAGGAAGTAGGGAAATTAATAGAGTTATTGGCAATGGGTAAAATATTGCATGCAAAATGCATAAACTTGAAAGAGATATTTATATGAATCTCAATACTAGATATAATGGTTATGTGCAACAAATGAAAAAATAAAAGTTCTAAACCTATAAAAATTAGGTTTCATCTTCTGACAGCAATACAGCCTAGAAGACTTAGTCCAAAACCTCTCTTCCTTGCTAATTCTTACTATTAGGGCCCTTGGCCTCTCACATCTGTTTTGGAGACCCTGCTTATCTTTAATTGTTTTTCCTGGATATCATACTGCCTTAGTTCTAATTTCATTAAGGCAGAAAAATGAGCTTGAGGGATAAGGGTTTATGAAAGCAGATCCAAATTCTTCATAGCCAAATAGCATTCAAAATGTTCAAAGACAAATAATAGGAAAAATCATCAATTTTTTGTCTCCACACATTGAAACCCAAGATCAATTTCACAGCTTTACCATTAGTCTACTACAACCACTTTTAAACCCGCTAAAATCTATTGTTCAAGACATTATGATAATGATATATATTTAATAATTTGATACTGGATATGCAAGCCAATACAATGACTTAAATTTCTGAGATGAATTTAAAGTTATTCTGTATCTACTTTGTTTCAGCTTTGACAAATTCCTCCTTTTTGTTGACGTTGTCACAGTCATAGCAAGGTCAAGGTTCTCCTACATTTATCATGAAGAGGCCTAAGAGAAGCCTACAGAGTGGAGACTAAGAGAAGCCTACAGAGTGGAGAGTAAGAGAAGCCTACAGAGTGGAGACTAAGAGAAGCCTACAGAGCAGAGACTAAGAGAAGCCTACAGAGTGGAGAGTAAGAGAAGCCTACAGAGTGGAGAGTAAGAGAAGCCTACAGAGTGGAGACTAAGAGAAGCCTACAGAGTGGAGAGTAAGAGAAGCCTACAGAGTGGAGACTAAGAGAAGCCTACAGAGCGGAGACTAAGAGAATCCTACAGAGTGGAGACGATTACTTGAAAGTCAAATTCTTTCAGATTATTCTATTCAGATAAAATCATTATTCTATCAAACGACATAATCAATCATTAATGATTTATTGGTGTTCTTCTTATTTTAGAGATCACTTCAGGAAAAGGGGGCTCTTCAATATGACCACTAAGTTGAGTTATTGGCATTCTTAAACAACAGAAGCATTTAATATATGTATTTTTCTGTATTTTGATAAAAGAAAATAGGTATACCACTAAAACTACAATGCATTGTTGAAATTTGGAATAATTTCTAAATGCTGATGAATACTATATTTTAAGATATATTTAAAACATCTTTATTAGTTCACTGAAAGTATTTGTGTTTGAACATATTCATTCTTTGTCATTTCTTACAAATCTATAACCCCTCTTCCCTCCCAATCAACATGAATTCCTTTTTAATTTTTTTCACATTTGAAGAGTAATGAGTGCTGTTCCTTAATTCTTGTTTAAGTAGCCTTCTATTTATATATAGATGGCTTATCAGACTCCTAGCAAAAACTGATTCTCCATCTCCCACTCATTAACAATTGCCAATAACTCCTTAATTGGGTGGTTGGTGAGCTTCAGAACTATCTCCTCTATCATGTTCAGGTTTAGAGTGGTCTGAGCTTGAGCAGGTTTTATGCATGCTATCATAGTCACTGGACTTCCATATGTATAGTTATCCTTTTGTATCTGGAAGAAATTGCTCTTTCACTCAATTCTAGTGGCTTTTGCATTATAATGGTTCCCTATTTTATAATTATCCCTGAGCTCTTGAGGAGAGTATGCAATATGAAGTTATCATTTAGGATTCAGTGTCTTCTCTGCAACTTGACCAGTTGTAGACCTTGAAAATCAGCATTTACTCCAAATAGAAGAGTTTCTAATGAGTATTGAGAGGTAGATAAATCTGCAATTATAATCATAAGACAGTGTGAGTCAGTTTAATATTATCTATTCTCCTATGCCATAGACCCATTGTAAAAGATCAAACCCAAACTAACCACTATTAAGTTTAGCAAATCACTCATAATTTTTTGGTAAACATTAAGAAAGTTACATACATTTATATGCACACAATACATACAACTGCATGTATAAATAAGAATTTTTTATTTTTATAGTTTACATACAGAAATGCACTACAAGAAATGTCCTTCTAGAATTCGGTTGATATTTTCTTATTGCTTGAATTTCCTGTTTATGTTATGATATACTGTGTGCTGAATTTTCCCTTCTTTGGTTGTATTGTAGAAATGAAGTAAATATTTACAGTTTCTTGAACTTTATGAGAGATGATAAATTATATTTAGTTAGACTTTATATCACTAAGATGAAGATTAATGCTACCAATAGTATGTAATTTAAAAATGTTACATTCGATACTTAGTGTAATTTTGTATGTTACTTAAGATCAAATACTACATCATATTTTATGTTTTATTTTTGAGAGTATTATTTGAATACAATATTTCTCCCTTCCCTTTACTTCTTCTGAACCTTACCATATAATCCTTCTGTCTTTCCTTTAAATTCTTAGCCTCTTGTTTTTGTTATTTCATATATATAATTATATGTAAATACATATATTGTCCTAAATAACATATTCAATTTATATAGTGTCACTTATACATAAATTTTGAGGGAAAGCATTTGGGTGCAACTATCTGACTCTCACTCTTTCAGCTGCTTGTTGTATCTTCCAGAGTACGGTCATGCTTGGTCCCATTTTGTGAACACTCCATACCTCAGTGATAGCATCAGGCCTTGGGACTTCCCCTTGAACTGGATCTCTTTGGCCCTGTCATTGGACCTTCTTTTCGCTGAACTTCTCTCCATTTCCATCCCTGTAATTCTTAGAATGAAGATATCCTGATTTTTCAGGCGAATGGATGGACTAGAAAATATCATCCTGGGTGAGATAAGTCAGACCTAAAAGGACATGCATGGTATGTACTCACTAATTAGTGAATGTTAGCCAAATAAATAAATAAATAAATAAATAAATAAATAAATAAATAGTACAGAATTCCCAAGATATAGTCAACAAACTCAAAACGGTCAACAAGCTGAAGTGCTCAAGTGAGGATACTTCATTCCCACTTGGGAGGGAGAAGAAAGCAATCACAAGTTAGGAGGGAGGGAGGGACTTGGGATGGAAAGTGGATGGTGGCTGGGGAATGGGAAGAAGAGGCGAACATGATCTGTTTCTGGGTGAGAGAAAAGGACTGAAGCTCTGAGGGCCAGCAGAAAGAATGAAAACAGGCAACCTCAGGAAATAGGAGGGTGGGGGGATCCTCCAGAATGTACCAGAAACCTGGGGGGTGAGACACTCTTAGGACTCAAAGGTAGGGACCTAAGATTAAATGTCTGTCAGTAGGAAGAGGGAACTTATAGAGCCCACATTCAGCAGTAAGACAAGGTATCATGTGAGGGATGGGGTTGCCATCCCACAGTCACATATCTAACCTATAATTGTTCCTGCCTGAAAGAATTACAGGAGTGGAAATGGAGAGAATCCTGAGGAAAAGAAAGTCCAGTGACAGGCCCAAAGTGAGATCTATCTCAAGAGGAGATCCTAAGGCCTGACACTATTATTGAGACTTTAGAGAACTCACAAAAAGGAACCAAGCATGACCAATCAGCAATGGAGAAGTGTTCTGTGGGGCAGTGAGCAGTTCTGACAGCCAGAGTCCAGTAGAGCAGAGCCACCTTGGAACCCTGGAGACCCACTGAGCAATGTAATTTGTTCATAAGGGAGGATAAGTGTTCAGTGATTGCTCCTGACACCAATGGCTCAGATTTCAGCCCAACCCCCCACAATGGCCGCTGCAGGAGGTGTGTGCTCTTTCAGGCAGACAGTGCCTCAAACTCCCAGCATTCTAGCTGGACCTTACACACACTCTTCTGACCACAAGCCAGGCATGCCATGTCCCATACAATAAAAGGGGTGGTTTGCCCTCACTCTCTTACTTACTCTTCCTCTTGCTCTCTTGTTCTCTCACTTTCTCTCTCTTGTTCTCTTGTTCTCTTTCTCCCTCCTCACTCTTACTCTTCTCTCTTACTTTCTCTCACTCTCTTGCTCTCTCTCTCCTCTCTGCTCTTTATTCTCTTGTTTGCCTTTCTTCCTCTCCTTCTTTTCTTTCTCTCCTTCTCCTTTCTTTCCCTCTACTTAACCATCATATCCTTCCCACAATAAAATAACTCATTCCTACATTGCCTCCCTTTAACTTAGGTGCTGTGCAGCAAACAGGTCAGCCACAGGGAGGAGAGAGAGACCCAGGCCTCAGCAGCAGGACCCCTGTCACCCAGGGAAAAAGAGCCACAGCCCAGGCCCCCTGCTTTGAGAATGACTGTGTTCCTCTTTCTCCACATCCTCTCCAACATGTGTTGTCACCTGTGGTTTTGATCTTAGTCATTTTGATTGGTGTAAGGTGGAATCTCAGAGTTGTTTTGATTTGCATTTCTCTGATCACTGAGGACTTTGGGTGCTTCTCAGCAATTCGATATTCCTCAGCTGTGAAATCTCTAGTTCTATACCCCATTTTTTGATTGGGTTGTTTTGTTTTCTACTGATTAGCTTCTTGAGTTCTTTATATATTTTGTAAATTAGCCCTCTACTGGATGTGGGGTTAATGAAGATTTTTTATGCTTAATTCCTTGTTAATATTTTTTATACAAAGGATAAGGCAGTATTATTTAAAAAAAACACTATACTGGTTTCTGTATATATTCTTTTAATCATTTCATGTAAAACCTCTTCAATGTCTGGTCATAAAACTGAACTTGTGATAAACTTACTAAATTCTGCCATCTATTCTTCTTTACACTAGAAACACATGAATGAAATCCATAATGGAATGTTAGATTTATAATAAGAGTAGAATAACTTGTAAGAAAAGAAGATGGTTTGAAAATAACTCACGAGTAAAAAATCCATAGGAAATGCCTATTTTAAGAAAATCTAGAGTTTTTTCAAGAGTTTGCTGTTTGATAAGGTAGTGGTTGTAGATTCTTCTCCAGAGCAGTCCTATAGGATTACACCAGACTTCTTGACTGAGACTTTAAAAGACAGAAGGCTTACAATTTCTAAGATGTTACAGATGCCAGCCCAGATTATTTTCCCTAGCAAAATTTTCAATCACTATAGACAGAGAAAATTAGATATTCCATGTCAAAATCAAATTTAAACATTATCTTTCTACTAGACCTATATGGGACACAAAAAGGAAAACTATGACACAAGGAGGGATTAACACCAAAGAAATAAATATATAATTCCATAATAACAAAACCAAAAAAAGAGAAACATACACACACATACACATACACACACACACACACACACACACACACAGAGAGAGAGAGAGAGAGAGAGAGAGAGAGAGAGAGAGAGAGAAAGAGACAGTGACAGAGACAGAGGCAAGACAGAGACAGAGTAAAACGACCATCCAAATAACAGAATGTTTGATCATTAATAGCTCTCAAAATCAATGGACTCAATTTCAAAATATAAAGATACAGGCTAAGAGAGTAGATGCATAAATAGGATTCACCAGTCTGCTGCATACAAGAAATACAGGTTAGCAACAAAAGATGCTACCTCAGAGTAAAGGGCTGGAAAAGGTTTTCCATGTAAATAGATGCAAGAATCAAGCTGGAGTATCCAGGCTAATATCGAATGGAATAGGCTTTCAATGAAATGTAATCAAAAGAGATGCAGAAATGTACTTCATACTCCCCAAAGGAAAAATCCATCAAGATGACATCTCAGTTCTGAACATATATGCCCCAAATGCCAGGGTGTCCACATTCATAAAAGAAACATTACTAAACTTAAATAACATATTGAACCTCACGCATTAATAGTGGAAAATTTAAACACCTCACTCTCACCAATAAACAGTTTATCAAGAAATAAAGTAAACATAAAAATTAACTGATATCATGAATCAAATCTATATAACAGATATCAACAGAATATTTCACACAAAACCAAAATATTATACTTTCTTCTCAGTGCTTCATGTAACCATCAAAATTGCCCATTTAGTCAGCCAAAAAGCAAGTCTCAACATATACAAGAAAATTGAAATAACTCCTTGTATCTCATCAAACCATCGTGAATTAAAGCTAGAGGTCAACAACAGAAAGCCTACAAACTCTTGGAAATTAAAAAATTCTCAACTTTTTGATTACTGGGTTAGGGATGTAATAGAGAAAGAACTCAAAGATTTTGTAGAATTTAAGGAAAATGAAGGTACATCATACTCAAACAAATTGGACAAAATGAAAACAGTACTAAGAGGAAAGTTCATAGCAGTAAGTGCCTTCATAAAGAATTTGGAGAGTTCTTATACTAGCAATTTAAGAGCATAGAACTAAACCACCAACCAAGAGTATGCATGGACTGGTCCATTGCTCCCACTACATATGTAGCAGTGTCTTCATCTGGCATCAGTGAGAGAGGAAGAAGTTGGTACTGTGGAGGCTTTATGTTTCAGAAAAGGGGGATGCTAGAGGGGTAAGGCAGGAGTGGGTGGGTGGGTGAGGGAGCACCCTCTTAGAGGCAAAGGTGGGGATGGGATGAGGGATTCATGGACAGTAACTAGGAAGGGGGATAATATTTTAAATGTAAACAAATAAAATTACTAAAATAAGTAAATAAATAAATAAATAAATAAATAAATAAAAGTATACCTGAAAGTTCTAGAAAACAAGAAGCAAACACACCTAAGAGGAGTAGACATTAGGGAAAAAAAATCAAACTTGGTGATGAACCCAATAAATTAGAAACAAAGAGAACATTATAAAGAATGAATGAAACAAAAAGTTGGTCCTTTGAGAAAAATCAAGATACATAAACTGTTAGCTCAACTAAGTAAAATGCAGAGAGACAGTACCTAAATTAACAAAGTCAGAAATGAAAAGGGAGATGTAAGAACAGACATTAAGGAAATTCAAAGAATCATTAGTTCTTACTTCAGAAGTCTGTATTCCAAAAAAATTGGAAAAATAAATGAAATGGATGATTTTCTAGACAAATAACACCAAAGTTAAATCACGATAACCCCTAAAGAAATAGAAGCAGTCATTGAAAATCTCCTAAAAAGGAAAAAAAAAAACCCAAGGAACAGATGGCTTTAGTGCAAAGCTCTACCACATATTCAAAGAATGACTAATAACAGTATTCCTCAAACAATTCATCAAAATAAAAACAGAAGTAACATTACCAAACTCATTCTGCGAGGCCACAGTCACACAAATCTAGACCACACAAACACTAGAAAAAGAAAGAGAGTTTTAGACCAATTTCTCTCATGAATATTGACGGAAAAGCATTTAATAAGATGCTCACAAACTAACTCAGGAGCACTTCAAAGACATCGTCCACCATGTTCAAGGAGGCTTCCTCCCAGAAATTCAAGGGTAGTTTAATATACAAAAATCAGTCAATATTATCCTCCATATAAACAAACTGAATGAAAAACCCACATAATTTCATTAGATGAGGAAAACAAAAACTTTGACAAAAATCTAACAACATTTCACATTAAAAGCATTTGAGAGATTAGAGAAATAAAGTACATACTTAAACACAATAAAAGCAATATACAGCAAGCTAATAGCCAACATCAAATGAAATATAGGGAAACATGAAGTCATCCCACTAATATCAGGCACAAGACAATGACAATATTGCCCACTCTCTCCTTATTTTTTCAATACAGTATATGAAGTCATACTTGGATCAATAAGACAACTACAGGAAATACAAGGGGATACAAGTTGGAAACAAAGAAGTCAAAGTATTCCTATTCACAGATGACATGATAGCAGAGATAGGGACCCCAAATATTCTACAAGAGAACTTCTACAATGGATAAACATCATCAAATGTTTTTATCTTATCAAATTTATATGCAGTGGCTGCATATAAAATGAACTCAAAGAAATCAGTAGCCCTCCTTTATCAAAATGATAAACAGTCTGAGAATGAAGTTAGAGAGACAACACCCTTAACAGGATCCACAAATAGGATAATATATCTTGTAATTCTATCCAAGCAAATGAAGGACCTATATGACAAGAACTTCAAATTTCTGAAAAAAAAAAAAAAAAAAAAGATACCAGAAGATGAAAAAATAAACCTCCCATGCTCAGGAGGATGCTCAGGAGGATTAACATAGTGAAAAATGGGCACATCATCCAAGCCAATCTACAGATTCAATGCAATTCCCATCAAAATTTCAACACTACTTTTTACAGACCCTGAAAATTAAATTCTTAACCTTATAGGGAAAAACAGAAAACCCATAGTAGAATGAACAGTCTTGTACAATAAAAGAACTTCTTGAGGTATCATTATCCCTGACTTTAACCTGTACTGCAGAGCAATAGTAATAAAAACTGCTTGGTATTGGTATACAAACTGACAAGTTGATCAGTGGAATCAAATCAAAAGACACAGAAAACCATCCACATACCTGAAAACACTTGATGTTTGACAAAAAGCAAAGCTATTTTCAACAAACAGGGCTGGTTTAACTGGATGTCTGCAAATAGAAGATGAGGAATACATGAATATTTATCACCCTGCACAAAACTCAAGGTCAAGTAGATCAAGGATCTCTTTGTAAAACAGGATACACTAAACAGAGCAGAATAGAAAGTGGTAAATAACCTTGAACACATTGGTAAGGAGACAACTTCCTGAACAGAACATCCATAGCTCAGGCACTAAGAACAACAATAAATGGAAGCTCATAAAACCAAAAAGCTTCTGTAAGGCAAAGAACACTGTCAATAGTGCAAAAACAACAGTGTAGAGAACGGGAAAAGATCTTCCTCACCCTTTCATTTGACAGAGAGCTAATGCCTAAAATACATAAAGAACTCAAGAAATTAGACACTAATAATCCAAATAATCCAATTTAAATATGGTATACAGAGCTAACGAGAGGAATCTCTAATTGCAGAGAAACATTTGAATACTTTTCAAAGTCCTTAGTGATCAAGGAAATGCATATCAAAAATTTCTGATATTCTAACTTACAATCATTAGAATGGCTACGATGAAAAACTCAAGCACAGCCTATGTGGAAGTAAACAAAGGGGAACACTTCTCTGTTTCTGGTGCAAGTACAATCACACTAGAAATCAATTTGACAGTTTCTCAGAAAACTGGTAGTTGTTATACCTTAAGACTCACCTATACCATTCCTGGGCATGAACCCAAAAGATGCTCAACCATATTAAAAAGATACTTGCTTAACTATATTCACAGCAGATTTATCTGTAATAGCTACAAACTGGAAGCAATCTAAATGTTCCTCAACTGAAGATTGGATAAAGAAAATGTGGTTCATTTACACAATAGAATACATACTACCCAGCTATTTATAAAACAAGGGCATCATGCAAGGAGAATGGACGGAACTAGAAAATTTTATCCTGAGTGAGGTAACGTAGATCCAAAAGACATACTTGGTATGTACTCACTTATAAGTGAATATTAACTATAAAGCACAGAATAAATACGCTACAACCCATAGAACAAAAGAAGCCAAACAACAATGCCCAAGTGAGACTTATTGAATATTATTCAGAAAGGGAAATAAAATATACACTTGAGGTGGATTGTGGGTGGCATTTGGGTTAGAGTAGATGCAGAGAGCAATGGGGCAGGAGGAATAGGATGTAAAGAGAGCATACTAGAGAGAAATAGGTGGGCAGCCAGACATCTTTAGGATGTGCCAGAAATTTGGGAGGCCCCAGGGAATCTATGGTTGTGAATCTAGATGAGACTCTTAGCAGTGGGGGATATGGAGCCTGAAGTTACCACTTCCTATATCCAGGCAGAGCTTCCAGTGGAGGGATAAACACACTCCACAATGAAACCTTCAATCCAAATTGTGTCTCGCCTACAAAATTTGCTGGGACAGAGTGTCAGGAGCCATTTAGAATTGGCTAAGCCTAGCTGCTGGACTTTCTGTAGGTGGTCCACCATTTTTGCATAGTATACGATGGGTAAACAAGCTGGGAAGATCCAATAGAAACTTTGTCTCAAGATTGTTTCTTGCAGCTGATATGCCTTTATTATCATTATTAAATAAATATAAATGTCCTTGGGCATTAGACCACTCTATTAAACATATTTCCTGCAGTTCATCATAGGGATGAACTGTCATGCATTAATTCTATTTGGATAAATTAATGGTTCTACAGAATTCCTGGTTTGATTAAACTAATTTTAGAAAGAAATTTTAAGAGATGCTCTTGAGTTCCTCTGCTAAAAAGTTGTAATGAAGCTTGACTCACAAATAGAATATGCCCATTCCTCATATAGTAAGTAAAGCCTTCAAAATAAGAAATAAGCTTTCATAATTACACTAAAAAGGGAAATAGGCTTGGGACAAATTTATGTTCAAGGAGTCCAGGGAAAAAGCCACAGGTACACACTACAATGAAGCAAGGACATGGAAAATATGTTTCTTTGAACTTCTGATGAGTATGAAACACAGCTTTGAATTAATATCAGCATCCTTCTCTAACATTTTATCTTGGAGATAATTTTCTTTTTTTTTCTTTTTTTTATTAGATATTTTCTTTATTTACACTTCAAATGTTATCCCCTTTCCTGGTTTCCCCTCTAAAACACCCCCATTCCCTCCCTCCTCCCCCTGCTCACCAACCCACCCTCCTGACCCTGGCATTTCCCTACATTGGGCCATAGAGCCTTCACAGGACCAAGGGCTTCTCTTCCCATTGATAACCAACTAGGCCATACTCTGCTACATATGCAGCTGGTGCTATGAGTCCCACCATGTGTACTCTTTGGTTGGTGGTTTAAAACCTGGAAGCTCTAGTGGTACTGGTTAGTTCACATTGTTGTTCTTCCTATGGGTCTACAAAGCCCTTCAGCTCCTTGAGTCCACAATAGTGTCAGGATTTGGTGATTGTATATGGGAAGGATCTCCAGGTGGGGCAGTCTCTGGATTGTCCTTCCTTCAGTCTCTACTTCACACTTTGTCTCTGCAACTCCTTCATGGGTATTTTGTTCCCTTTTCTAAGAAGGATCAAAATATCCACACTTTGGTCTCCCTTCTTCTTGAGTTTCTTCTGGTTGGTGGATTATGAATCCACACACTTATGGTCACTTGATCTTTAACAAAGGAGGCAAATCCATCTAGTGGAAAAAAACCAGCATTTTCAACAAATGATGCTGACTTAACTGGCAGTTAGCATGTGCTCTGAGATCAAGAATTGACAAATGGGACATCATAAAATTGCAAAGCTTCTGTAAGACAAAGGACATTGTCAATAGGACAAAAAGGCAAGCAACAGATTGGTAAAATATCTTTACCAATACTACATCTGATAGAGGACTAATATCTAATATATATATATATAAATAAATCTAGAAGTTAGACTCTAGAGAACTAAATAACCCTATTAAAAATGGAGTACAGAGCTAAACAAAGAATTCTCAACTGAGGAATATCAAATAGTTGAGAAGCACCTAAAGAAATGTTCAATATCATTAGTCATCAGGAAAATGAAAATCAAAACAATGCTCAGATTCCATATCATACCAGTCATAATGGCTAAGATCAAAAACTCAGGTAACAGCAGATGCTGCCAAGGTTGTGGAGAAGGAGGAACACCCTTTCATTGTTGATGGGATTGCAAGCTGGTACATCCACTCCAGAAATCAGTTTGGTCATTCCTTAGAAAATTGGACATAGTACTACCAGAGGACCCAGCAATACCACTCCTGTGCATTTACCCAGAAGATGTTCCAACATGTTGTAAGTACACATGCTCCACTGTATTCATAGCAGCCTTATTTATAGTAGCCAGAAGCTGAAAAGAACCCAGATATCCCTCAACAGGAAAATGGATAAAGAAAATGTGGTACATTTACACAGTGAACTAAAACAATGAAATTATGAAATTATTAGGGAAATGGATGGATCTAGAGAATATCATCCTGAGTGAAGTAACCCAATCACAAAAGAACACACATGGTATGCATTCACTGATAACTGGATATTAGTCCAGAATCTTGGAAATAATTTTCTAAAGAACTTTTTGTCTAAGAAGTTATAACAAGGTTTCAGAAAAGAAATAATTTGTTGATTGGATGGTTCTGCCTGTGGACTTTGTGTCATCAATCCATCCATCCATCCATTCATCCATCCATCCATCCATCCATCCATCCATATGTATATGTCTGTTTTTCTATGCATATTTTCAATGTATATTGTTAGGTATATGTGTGTAGGTATGCATGCATAAATACTTATGGAGTGTATGAGACAGGTAGTTGGGCACAACAAAAAATGTGCATGTGTTAATAGGCAAATGAAAAAATATGAATGAAAATGTAAATATCTGTACAACTGTATTTATTTCTGTGCATATTTACCTGTGAAAAATATTTGGGTCTTTTCCTCTTTTTCCTCTCTGGCTTGCACTGGTTTCTAAAGAATTAACTACCCTAGCCAGAGAGGCTTTTGGGTACTTGGCCAGAGAAGGGAGCAATAGCAATAAATACTTTACCTAGTCACCTGTTGTTAACAATTGTCAATAGATCTAGAGCCCTGCAGCTTCTGTCCTCAGAGTAACCTAAAATCAAGATGGGAATACATTATTATAGACAGCAAGCTTACTCTCTCACAAGACTAAGTTTTACCCCTGATGGAGCTCTCCTCTACCCCTGGGCTGCTTCAGAGAGGACCCAGCCTGTGGCTAAGCACCAGACAACAAAAATAAAGCAAAGCCTGGGGGAATGGCCAACCAATGACTTGCCCAACTTGAGGCCCATTCCATGGGCAAGAATCAATCACTGACACTATTAAGATGCTCTGTTTTGGTGGCACACAGTAGCCTAATATAACTGTCCTTCGATATGTCTACCCAGAAGTATACGGGAACAGATGCAGCCGTGTATAGCCAAACAATATACTAAACTTCTGTACTCTTGTGGCACAGTTTAGGGAAAGAGTTAGGGACAAAAAGGAGATAGGGATGGAAGAAAGAATCAACTAACTTGGACCCTTGGCCTCTATCAGAGACTGAACTATCAAGCAAAGAGTAAGCATGAACTGGACCTAGCTCACCTACTTCACATATGGAGATGTGTAACTTTGTATTCATGAGGGCCCTAAGTAAATGGAGCAGGGGCTGTCCCTGAGTCTGTTATGTGCTTGTGGATCCTGTTATCCTAACTGAGAAGCATTGTCTGACCTCAGTGGGAAATGAAGCTCATAGACCTGCAGTGCCTTCATGTGCCAGGGTAGGATGATAACCAGAGTCCTCACTCTTTTAAGAGGAGAAGGGGATGAAGAAAAGGGGAAAGAGCATGAGTGAGGGGTGGATCAGGAGGAACAGAGAGCAGCTGTGATAGGAGCATAAAATGAATTAATAAATAAATAAATAACTGAAGATAAATGAAAAGAAAAGAGAAATTACTAATTTAAGAAGTCATTCCAGAATTTTACTATGTTGTTGCAAAATAGCAGTACATTTTGTAGAGTGAGAGATGTTAAGGATAAGATTCATATATGGACAATGATTTTCCATTTCATACATTCTTTAAATATATTTTATATATAAAATAATTGGAGAAAAATGTGATGATTGAGTATTTACTTGAAATTTATATTCAACTACTGCTAGAATATTTCTTCTTATGCCTATCTATGCATCTAAATAGTCATGTTAACTACAATAGTCATGATAAGCTATTCAAATTGTAAATTTATCTGATATCTAGTTCATTTAAATTTTTTTCTTATCATCTCATCACTGGAATCCAAGGTAAATGGCATAATGCAAGATCCACCTTCATTTCTAGATGTAGTACCATGACATCCATATTCACAATGAGATATTCTTGAGATAAGGAAAATCCTTTTTAAAATATGGGAAAGAAGATCTACAAATGAATGCAAGTCATTCAGAATATTGTATTATGATAATAAAAATGATGTTCATTCCTATAGAAAAACTAGAAGTAATGAATATAGATACTAAATTCTCCTGGAAAAAAATACATCCACATAATTAAATAAGAATTTATTCACAGAAAAGTGCCATGGTGTAATAAGGAATCTTTGAAAATATTTGATAATTTCATAAGACATGTCCAAATACACTTGATGTGTTCTCATTTTATTTTCTGGGAATCTTGTTTGTAATACTAGAAGCTGTTATAAGAAGGGTGTCTTAAGCCAGGCAGTGGTGGTGCATGACTTTAATACACTTGGGAGGCAGAGGCAGGTGGATTTTTGAGTTTGAGGCCAGCCTGGTCTATAGAGTGAGTTCCAGGACATCCAGGGCTACACAGAAAAACCCTGTCTCTAAAAGAAAAGAAAAAAAAGAAAGAAAGAAAGCTGTCTTATATTGATAGGGAAAGTTTAACAAATTCTCACTACCCAATGAAGGGCCACACGCTGCTATGGAAAATTAAACTTCTTTAGACTATCAGTGAGTTCACTGATAAATTCTTTAATTCTAACTAGGTATCTGTAAACTCATGCATATAAACAGAAAACTACATGGACTCAGTATGGTGTCTGTATGTGTATTTGGGTTCAGAGGGGAGGGGAACAGATATGCATACATACACACATTCTGTTTAGATGATTTATGTAAGTACATATGCAGTTATATATGTACTATATATATAGCTATAATAATTACAGTTTTTTTTAAAAAAGTCATTAACTTTGAGAGGTTTGGGAAGAGTTGAATGAGGAGAGACAGGAGTAGAAATGAAGTAATTAGCATACTTCTGTGTTAAATTCTCAAAACTTAAAACATTTAAATGAAAGAACTGATTATTTAGTAGATATGACAATCTGGTGTCTATTAATTGTCTTTCACACAGCTTATTCTTTAAGAACAAAGAGCTACCAGTATGGAAACTGGAGAAAAAAAGACTAGATCCTAAGCTAGTTTCCTAAATATTAACATTGAAGAGATACATTTGTGAATATAAATCACTAAGCAACAGAAAGGCTAGAGATGTAATGAAACTTGAAGACAGAAGTGGATTTCTCAAGACAGTTTTAACATACATTGTTTTATTAGGCTCATGTTTAAGAAGGTTTTTTTTCATCTCAACATACGGCAGCACAGTAAAATTTCTTAAACATTGCTGGATGTGGTGTGTGTGGTGATGGCTGCTGATGTATTACACTAATACTTTTTTAGAGTGACAGCTCTCTTGATGATGTATTACACTAATATTGTAGTTTATCACATGAGCAGTGCTCTGATGATGCATTGCAGCAATATATCATCAAAGCAGTTGTGCTTATTTTCTTTCTCACTAATCTAAGTCAAGACCAGTATTTTTCTTTAAAAAAGAAAATATGCTTCTTTTCATAATGTTAGGTAAGAGAAGAATGGTATTTGAGAAAAGGTGTGACACTTGTAATTACTTTAAAAATACAAACGAATACAACCATTTAATCACTTTTGATACTTAAAATTTGCATCTGATAAACTTGTCTTAAAATGATAGCATATTCAGTGGAATGTTTACATCAGCAGGAAAATATATATCGACTCTACCTTTAAGAAGCTGTACAATTACTTAGGAATCACCACAGCAAGATAAGCACAAAATCAGTGCATTTTGTTATGAAATCTGTAAAGTGTGATAAGTAAAATGAGGTTGTATGTATTATCCATATTAAGAAAAATGAAAACAGCCATTTTATTAAGTTCTAAGTTCTCAATTTTGCTAGGCTTCGTGGTGCACTGCTTTAATCCCAGCATTCAGGAGGCAAAGGTAGTTGGGTCTCTGAGTTCAAGACGAGGATGATCCACACAGTGACACAAAGGTGCTGTGACCTTGTTGGAACTGGTATGGTCTTGCTGGAGGGAGTGTGTCACTGTGGAGGCAGTCTTTGAGGTTGGATGCTTGCTCAAGCCTGCCTAGAGCACCACAGTGTTTTTCTGATTCCTGTCAACCCAGATGTAGGCATCTCAGCTACCTTACCAGCACCATGTCTGCCTCCATGCCACCTCGCTTCCTGCCATCAAAGTAATGGGCTAAATGACTGAATTCTAAACTACCCCCAATTAAATGTTTTCCTTTATGAAATTTGTCATGGTTATGGTGTCTCTTCACAATAGAAACACTAAGACAATATATAGATGGCAAAAAGAAAGCAATTGTAGTGTAATATGAGACAGGTACATGGCCTCAGCTTCCTTGTAGGTGCCTTAGGAAAATGTGCTAACTAACCATATTCCTGAGATGCCTGGATCCCTCTTCCTGTCTCTGAAAATACCTGGATTCTTTAAGATCTCTATTGTTATTCGCCCATTGGCCTAGGACCCCCCTTTACACACCAGATTAGCATGTAGAAAAATGTGAACAAATCCTAAGGTGTATACTTGCTGGTATTTCTACTAGCAGTTAATAGAGAATATGGATATATGATTTGGCAATATCCCATTTATAATAACAATATTAGAAGCCATGTTTTTAAACTTTTCCTGTAGCTTTCCACTGTGGTTTTTTTTTTTATTGTGATCTTTAAAATTTAATTTATTCACTTTTTTTGTTTTGTTTTGTTTTGTTTTTCGAGACAGGGTTTCTCTATGTAGCCCTGGCTGTCCTGGAACTCACTCTACAGACCAGGCTGGCCTCAAACTCAGAAATCCACCTGTCTCTGCCTCCCAAGTGCTGGGATTAAAGGCATGCACCACCACCGCCCGGCTAATTTATTCACTTTACAGGCCAATATTAACACCATTTTCCTTTCAGGCCCCTCGTAGCTCTTTACTCTTCCTCTTTCCCTTCTCTGAGGAAGGAGAGTCACTCCTGGGTTCTGCCCACCCCTCACATCATTTGCTACAGGACTAGGCACACTCTTTCTCAATGAAGTTATACAAAGTGGCCCAGTTAGGGGATTATGATCAACAGGCAGGCAACAAATTCAGGTACAGCCCATGCTCCAGTTGTTGTATAACCCACATGAAAACCAAGCTGCACATCTGCTACATATGTGCAGCTGGGGGGGGGAGCGTGTGTAGTTTCAGTCCGTGCTCACTCTTCAGTTGGTGATTAAGTCTCTGGGAGACCCTAAGGGTCCTGGATATTTGACTCTGGTGGTCTTCCTGTAGAGTCCCTATCCTCTCTTGGTCATTCCATCCACCCTTGCCCTTCGACTCTTTGACAAGAATAGTAAGATCCATCTAATGTTTGACTGAGTCTCAGCATCTGTTTCCATAGGCTGCTGGGAGAAGCACTCAGAAGGCAGTTATGCTAGGCTTCTGTCTGCAAGCATATCAGAAATGAAGGAAAGGATCAAAAGCAGAAGGATCAAATGCAAGTATTTGAACTAGGGTGCTAAGTTCCAACACAAGCAAGCAGTAGAAGTTGGCAATTTTGGCCACCTGGCTTTAGAGCTAAAAATACAAAAAGAAAAAAAAATGAATGGGTTCTGTAATCTCTGATGGTTAAGATAATTCTAGTGCCATAAGAAAATGAGGCCCTGTGTGTGTCAGATGTATACCCTACATGGAGGCCCTGGTCTTCCTTTTGTGAAGAATGGATTTTGTTGGAGACCATAACATGTTGGAGATGCCAGAGTCATGGGAGGCCTGCTAAGAAAAGCTGCAGACCAGTTATAAGCAGTAAAGGAGAGAGTAGGGTGTTTCAGTTAAAATGCTGAAAGGAGTTGGAGATCAGAAGAGTGCTTTGATAGCCTGCATAGGGATGCAGGATTTGGAGCTGACCTGATAGTTTTCTTCCTGCCTTGGTCCAGTACTTTCTCACCATGCTCCTTTTCCCTGCTTTTGGAATGATAATGTATAGTTTGTGCCACTGTGTGTTGGAAGAATTTGATTTGCTTGTTTTTTAATGGATATTTTATTTATTTACATTTCAAATGTTATCCTCATTCCCAGTTTGCCCTCTGGAAACCCCTATTAAATCCTCCATCTTACTGCTTCTATGAGGGTATTGCCTGACCCACTGACTCCCACCTCCCTGCCCTGGCATTCCTCTACACTGGGGCATTGAGCCTCATAGGACCAAGAACCTCTCCTCCTATTGATGTCCAACAAGGCTATCTTCTGCTAAATATGCGGCTGGAGCCATGGGTTGCTCCATGTGTACTCTTTGGTTGGTGGTTTAGTCCCTGGGAATTCTGAGGGTTCTGATTGGTAGATATTGTTGGTCTTCCTATAGGGATGCAAACCCCTTCAGCTCCTTCAGTCCTTGCTCTAACTCCTCCATTGAGGACCCCATGCTCAGTCCAATGGTTGGCTGCAAACATCCACCTCTGTATTTGTCAGGCTCTAGCAGAGCCTCTCAGGAGACAGCCATATCAGGCTCCTGTCAGCAAGCACTTCCCAGCACCCACAATAGCTTCCTGGTTTGGTGACTGTATATGGGATGGATCCCCAGGTGGGGCAGTCACTGGATGGCGTTTCCTTCAGTCTCTGCTCCACACTTTGACTCCCTATTTCCTCTGGTGAGTATTTTGTTCCCCCTTCTAAGAAGGACTAAAGCATCCACACTTTTGTCTTCCTTCTTGTTGAGCTTCATGTGGTCAGTGAATTGTATCTTGGGTATTCTGCATTTTTTGGCTAATATCTACTTATCAGTTAGTGCATAGCATATGTGTTCTTTTGTGAGTGGGTTACCTCACTCAGAATGATACTTCCTAGTTCCATCCATTTGCCTAAGAATTTCATGAAGTCCTTGTTTTTAATACCTGAGTAGTACACTGTTATGTAAGTGCATGGCATTTTCTGTATCCATTCCTATGTTGAGGGACATCTGGGTTTTTTCCAGCTTCTGTTTATTATAAATAAGCTTCTATGTACATAGTGGAGCATGTTTCTATGTTATATGTTGGAACACCTTTTGGGTATATGCTCAGGAGTGGTATAGCTGGGTCCTCAGGTAGTCTGATGCTAAAATATTCAATAAATTCTCACAATCTGAATCCAAAAACACATCAAAACGATCATCCATCATGATCTAGTAGGCTTCATCCCAGGGATGCTAGGATGATTCAATATATGGAAATCCATCAATGTAATCCACCATATAAACAAACTCAAAGAAAAAAAAAAAGCCCATGATCATCTCATTAGATGCTGAGAAAGCATTTGACAAAATCCAACACCCCTTCATGGTAAAAGTCTTAGAAAGATCAGGAATTCAAGGCCCATACCTAAACATAGTAAAAGCAATATACAGCAAACCAGTAGCCAACATCAAACTACATAGAGAGAAACTTGAAGCAATCCCACTAGAATTAGGGACTAAACAAGGCCACCCAATCTCTCCCTACCTATTCAATATAGTACTTGAAATTCTAGCCACAGCAACTAGACAACAAAAGAAGGTCAAAGGTATACAAATTGATCTGATTTTTAATTTTGGTTTTTGTAAGGGTTACAGTTGAGAATAGACTTTGGACTTTTAAATAGAATTGGAACTGTGACAGACTTTGACAGCATTTCTCAATCTGTGGAGAATGAACCCTTTGGGTTTGCTTATCAGATATAACAGAGAAGAGAACAGTATCAAAGTTACAGCTATTAAGTCACAATAAAATGACATTGTGGTTGGGGTCACCACAGTATGAGGAACTGTATGAAGTGACTGAATTATTAGGAATGTTGAGAACTACTGGGTTATGTATTATGGTATAGCTAAAACCCTATTAGAGCTAGGGAGGGAAATGTGGTTGTTTGATTAAGAATGTTCCCCATAGGCTTTATATATGTGAATGTTTAGTCATCAGAGAGTGAATTTTTTTAAACAGAATTAGAAGGATTAGTGAATGTGGGCTTAGAATCTGAAACTGTTAAATGAACAAATATCTGCTGGGATTATTATCAGTAATGCCAATGTCAGAGATACAGTCTTGCAGGCAGCAGGGGTCAGTGAAGCCTGTGGATTTTTGCCATTCACATAATCATGTCAAGAAAGTAGACCAATTACAACTTATTGAATTCTTAAATGATACAGAAATGAAGTGATCAAAACATTGCTTGGGGTTATTGTTAAACCACTGTGGGGAAATGCTGTTGCATAATATTGAATGTCAGCATAAGAGAGCATTGCTACACACACACAAGACAAAGTGATAACAGAGAATTAGAGTGCACACAATTAGCCACACCTGGTGATAATAAATCTACTTTCAAGTAGCTGTAAGTAGCCCTTCTTCTACTGCTCACATTGATAGTTGATTTTCTAGTCAGGTGCATTATCGATCATTTTCCACTGAAGCCATTTCTTCCTCATTAGCTTTCCAAACTTTTCTCTTCCTCAATTTTTCTCAGACACAAAAGACTCAGAGATTACAGACAACTTGTTGCTTAGCAACCGTCTCATTTCTGTAACCGTAATGGTTGGGCTTTCAATGTCACCCATACTGGCTGAAGAGGTCATATGTTTACCTATATGCAGTGTTTATTCTTTCTAATTATGAAAGTAATATATTTATTAATTTTAAATAAAGTATTCTTACATTGATATCTTTAGTTTTGTGATACATAGCCGTATTAAGAAAGGAGACTGATTTATAAATCTTAAAATATGTCAGAAATGTATTCTTGCTTACTTTTTATTTACAACTTTTATAACACCTTAAAAATTTGGCATTGCTTATATTGATAAAGGCTATATCTTATTTCCCTATCAAGGGATAGATTACAGATATTTATAAGCAAATTCAAATTCTATAATTTAGTAATTAGTCTGTATTTTCAAAGTTAAAGTATCCTCTCCTGTTCTTTGGTTAGCTAAATATGGATTATAGGAGGCAAAGTCACACACACACACACACACACACACACACACACACACACAAACACACACACACATAAAATAAACATAGGCAAGAGTATAATGAAGAAATAAAACAAACAAGAAACATAAGAAAAAAGATGTAGATGATAATATAGCTGTTCCAAAGAATAGAATTATAGTTCCAGTTTGAGAAGATTATATTTGTCATTTAATGTAGACCAGATTTGTGATTTGTGTGTATTTTCTCTTCTTACTATACAATAAATTTCAATACATTTATAATTTGCCCAAACTGGGTTAAAACTATTAATATAATACCTTGAACATTATAGACTTCAATACAATCAGGTTTAATATTATTCTGGTTTGAACAATAATGACCCACATAAGCCTTATGTTTAAATTCATGTCACTAGGTGATGGAACTATTTGGGAAGTATTAGCAGGTGTGGCCTTATTGGAGAAGATATGTAAGTGGTGTAGGGCTTTGTGGTTTTAAAAGCCCATACCATTCCCAGTTCTCTCTCTCTCTCTCTCTCTCTCTCTCTCTCTCTCTCTCTCTCTCTCTCTCTCATTCTTGCTTTTGAATCAAGATTTGTGCTTTCAGCTCTAAAACCAGTGTCATGTTGCCATGGTTCCTGGCGTGATGTTCAATGGACTCTAATCCTCTCCAAGTTAAATGACGTCTTTTATAAGTTGCCTTGGTCACAGTATTTTGTCACAGTGATATAAAGTAACTAAGAAAAATATCAAGAATCGAATTTTATTTTCTTTTGCATGTTATTAGGTGCTGGACAGTAAAATCATGCAAGGACATTTGGTAGGTAAAGCAGGTTGAGAACTGGAGACTCATTGGGCACACACCTGAGACTTAGCCAACTCCCTGCCACATTCCTCACATAATGAAACATAACCTGTAGTCTGCTATGCTCAGAACAGAGTTCTCCAAGCTAATGAGGCCTGAAGGGCTTATCCAATGAGCTTCCCTTCCCAGACATTCCTCCAGCAAAAGATATTTAATCTCAGGACCACCCTGATAAGTGGGTAAGGTATAGTATGGTATAGTATAGTATGGTATGGTATGGTATGCATCTATTTTCCACCACAAACAGCCAATAAACAGTTTAGAAGCATGGATTGTCTCTTTCATCAAGATCCAACTTGTGAAACCGTGGAGAGGCATTCAAATGCAGAGCTACAGCTTACTTCTTCCTGAGAAGGCCTCTCTGCTTTTCCAGACTGCCTCCACTAAGCCAAGGACAATCACCACTGAGACAAGCCAGAGCTCCCCTTCCCCTGGACCAGACTAGATGCTGTCCCCAGACTGCAGGCTTCCAATTCCTTTCTCTTCCATGATATTCAGGGACTCCTAGATGTCCAAGAGTCTAAGAACCCTATGGCCCTGGCCTCGTGGCAGACCCAGAGACCTCTGAACCCACTCTGGCATTTTCATATCTGAGACTACACTTTCCTACCCATGGAGTGGTGTCTCAGTGCTTCAGAACAGCTCATCACCCACAACAGCAGTGGTGTGAGATAAGTGCAGTCAAACTCCCCATGTTCCACCTCCTCAATTAGGAGGCAAGAAAAGAAATGTATTACTGTACTATAAAATAGTTCTCATCCTATGACTTTCTTGTATAAGTACAACTTGCATAGCACTAAAGGACAAGTTATGTTAACCTTAATCAAGTTATTATTTTATAAGTTGGATAGTACATTTTAATATGCTTTCAAAAGGTAGTTCCTATACCTAATTCTTTTTAAATTATTTATTTGTTTATTTACATTACATAGATTGCCCTCCCTCCAGTTCTCCGTCCCAGATGTCTTCACCCCTCCCCACTTCTTCACCTCTGAGAAGGTCCCCAGGGCACCCCCATTTTCTGGGACATCAAGTCTTTAAAGGATTAGACACATTCTCTCCCATTCAAGCCAGTCAAGGCACTCAGTCCTATGCTACATATGTACCTGGGACATCAGACCAGCTCTTTGGTTGGTAGCTTAGTCTTGGGAGCTCCCCAGGGTCAAGGTTAGTAGACACTGTTGGTCTTCTTATGGAGTTGCCATCCTCTTCAGTTCTTTCAATCCTTCCTCTACGTCTTTCATAGGCATCCCAGACCTCAGACCAATGGTTGGCTATAAGAATCTGCATCTATCTCAGTCAGCTGTTGGGTAGAGCCTTTCAGAGGACAGCTATGTTAAACTCGTCTGTATGCAAAAGATAGCATGGGTAATAGTGTAGCATGGTAGCTAAAACCTCTCAGAATCTGTTCTTGTGGAGTTTTTGTTTGTCTCATTAACTTTTTCTGAAGGTGTGAGTTCTTCTCATATTGTCTTTTAGTTCTAACTCTTGTTTTTCACACAATTCTTTATGTTGGTGAGGCTTTTCATTGAAGTTTTTAATTATTTTTTATCATTTCTAGTATTATTTCAGCTTGAATTTCTTTAACAGTTGAAACTTTATCTTTATGTCTTAGATTGTCTTCCTTATTTCATGTATTGTCTCTACCTTCTTTTTTTCATTTTTTATTTATTTTTAACTTTTATTGCATTATGATGAGAAAAGTTACATGATTTCAATTTGTCTGAATTTGTTAACATTTAAACACATATTTTAAGTAAATAGAATTAAATATCATTCATGTTTCCCTATTGTACCACAACTCCTCCCAAGAAACCCCTCTTCAATACCTACAATATCTTTTTTTGTCATATTCCTTAAAATTTATAAAATATTATAACAATAAAAATGAGTACTATAAAAGTTGTTTGATATAAAACAACAATTAATTTAACAGTGTTATGTAGGTGCTTGTCTACAGCAATACTAAAAATACATATGTTATTCTCAGTATAAATTTCAAATAACTCCAAACAAATTAACTGTATATTTCAAAATAATACATCACTACTAGTATTTTTTTAAATGAACATAAATATATAAAGTCTTTTTGTTTGTTTGCTTTGTATTTAGTACAGTTTAAAGTCTTGGCTCTTTCTGTGGTACAAGCCCAAAATAAGAACAATTTTTAGACATTGGATTTCATTGTAATAAGGCTATACTTCAATGACCCTCAAATCACTGAAGGATTTTACCTCCATCGCAGCTAAGCTGAGAGTTGACAGTTCTGCTTCGCCAAGGAATGAGTTGTAGTCAAGATTTTTGGACACAGACTTCCTGCTGTGGTCAAAACTATTTGACTTGAGTGAGTGACTTTATTCTCAGGCCACAGAGAACAGGTTACATTCATTTAAGAAATTGTGTGCATTAAGATGGTCTACCCATAAAGTCATTCACCAACTGTTTCAATGAACAGTGGTTCTCTTTCGAGGGTGGTACAGACATTAGGTGTGGGTAAGAATCTGGTTCATTGGCTGTGATAATTTGGAAAAGCATTCATCTCAGAGAAAGAGTAACTTGTAAAGTCCTCTTCTTCAAACTTGATACAAGAGCTACAAATGTCAAGCAAAGCATTCAGTCTCACTCTTTGTTGTTCTCTTTCCTACAAGCCACCTCCGAAGTTAATTGTCTATGTCTCCCTTGGGTATATAAATACTTTTGAAATATATAAGCTGTTCTGAAACCATAGTATAGCATAAAAACATGAAATAAACAATACTACTAATAGAGAGGCTGAGATAGGAGAAGCAAGATTTCAAGACCCTTATGTTGTACACAGCAGACACTGTCAAAAAAAAAGCTAAAAGTACATATAGATTGTACAATATTGGACCTGTTTCTCCAATTACCAAATTAGAGAGACCATTGGTTGACAATCAACAAATTTCTAATTCCTCATATTTTTGAATTTCAATCGCTTAGGATATGTTGGTAATATTAACTTTCATATTAAGATATTAAGAGAAGGTAATTGTCACTTCCTGTTGTTTTTATTGTAAGATGTGGAATTAGATTTGTGTAGATTTGTTGAAAGATTACTTTCTTGCTTCTTCTAAGGTTTAGTTTTGCTCCTTATGTTGATGTTTTCCATCTATTATCCGTTTTAGGGCTGGATTTGTGGAAAGATATTGTGTAAATTTTGTTTTGTCATGGAATATCTTGTTTTCTCCATCTACAGTAATTGAGAGTTCTGCTGGGCATAGTAGCCTGGGCTGGCATTTGTGTTCTTGTAGGGTCTGTATGATATCTGCCCAGGATCTTCTAGCTTTCATAGTCTCTGTTGAGAAGTCTGCTGTAATTCTGATATGCCTGCCTTTATATGTTACTTGCCTCTTTTCCTTTACTGTTTTTAAAATTCTTTCTTTGGTTAGTGCATTTGGAGTTTTTATTATTATGTGATGGGAGGAATTTCTTTTCTGGTCCAGTCTATTTGGAGTTCTGTAGGTTTCTTGTATGTTCATGGGCATCTCTTTCTTCAGGTTAGGGAAGTTTTCTTCTATAATTTTGTTGAAGATATTTGCTGGCTCATTACATTGGGAGTCTTCACTCTCTTCTATACTTATTATCTTAGGTTTGGTCTTCTCATTGTGTCCTGGATTTCCTGGATGTTTTGGGTTAGGAGCTTTTTGCTTTTTGTATTTTCTTTGACTGGTGTGTCAATGTTTTCTAAGGTGTCTTCTGCCCCTGAGATTCTCTCATCTATCTCTTGTATTCTGTTGGTGATGCTTGCATCTATGACTCCTGACTTCTTTCCTAGGTTTTGTATCTCCAGGATTGTTTCTCTTTCTGATTTCTTTATTGTTTCTATTTCCAATTTTAGATTCTGGATGGTTTTGCTCATTTCCTTCACCTGTTTGATTGTGTTTTCCTGTAGTTCTTTAAGGGATTTTTGTGTTTCTTCTTTAAGAGCTTCTAGCTCTTTACTTGTGTTCTCCTGTATTTCTTTGAGGGTGCTATTTATGTCTTTCTTAAGGTCCTGTATCATCATCATGATAAGTGATTTTAGATCTGAATCTTGCATTTCCGGTGTGATGGTGTGTCCAGGACTTGCTATGGTGGGAGAACTGGTTCTGATAATGCCAAGTAACCTTGGTTTGTGTTATTTATTTTCTTACGCTTGCCTCCTGCCATCTAGTTATCTCTAGTGCTACCTACCCTTGCTAAATCTGACTGGAGTCAGTCCTTCCTGTGATCCTGGTTGTATCAGAACTCCTCAGAGTCAGGCTGTCTCTGTGACCCTGTGATTCTGGGATCCTGTGACTCTGAGCTGAGCACCTTGGAGTGCAGCAGCTTCCTCTGGGTGTTGTGGGACTGGCTGCAGAGCTTGCGCCCAAGGTCTGCTCAGGACACCAGCCCAGAGAGACCGGAATGAGTTGTCTTTGCCTTCTATAAATTCTTTAACCATAGTTATAATCATTCTTCTGGAAAAAAATTTGGAAGATCTTCCATGTCATTTTAATTAGGTACCAGTACTATGGAGTTTGTATTTTATTTTAGTTTTGTAGCAGACATACTAGTATTTTTAATTTCTGCAGTGGTATTTTCACTTGGAATTAGTGTGTTGGTGGAGTTTTTTGTTTCTTTCTTTTTTACTTTTCTGCCTAAATGAATTTTTGTTTCTATCAGCAGCGGAGTTTACAATACTTGAGATAGTGGTTGAAATTTCAATTTGTTATTTCCTTAGCAATGCTGACTGTTTTCTAGTTTCAAAGCATAAAAACAACTGGAAAACTCTTCTGGCATCATTGTTCATAACCATTGCGCAATCTCCTCAGCATCCTTGACAGTAATTTAACTCAAAGGGCATCAGGCAGAATTCTGAATAAAGCCCCAATCCCCTCTGAGTCCTTTTGTGCTGGAACTCCCATATGTTATCTGAAGTTTGCCTGGCATCTAGCTGTTCTGAAATTGCTTTCTGATGCTCTAGACCATTCCTAGCACCTTCTAGTCCCAAGGCTTTGATGCCACACACTTTATTACAGCAGCAGTCTTTCTTCTCAGCACCAATTTTCTATATAAGACACCTTTTTTGTAGCTACTGTTCTGACAAATACCCTGGGAAAAGCAACTTCAGGAAAGAAGGGCTGATTTTGGCTCAAAGCTTAATGTAACAGTCTACAATGGCATGAGTAGCACAGAGAACAAAGCATGAGTCAACTGATGACATTGAATTTGCAGTTGGATTCACACAGATGTGTGATCCACTAATATCTCATTCACTTTCAGTTTTATCATTTAGCCCATGACTCTAGCCATGCAATAATTCTACTCCCATTTGGAAGGACTTTTCTACCTTAATTCGCTTTATCTAGAAACTTCCTCATAGATATTCCAGGAGGTTTATGGTAGTGGTTATAAATACCATCATTTTGACAATCACTAATAGATCATCACATTGAGGTATCTTTTATTTGTCATTAGCCTCATAACTACAGTAGACTCCAGGCATTATCAATGCTTTCTTTATTGTTCCTTCAAGTCTTAGAACTTCTCTGCCTCACTGTTAGCTAAAGGCCCATAGCCAATGTACATGGTTACCTTTTAACCTTCCTTCCATCCTTTTCTCTAACCATTCTGTGCCAACAAAGCAAAGGTGTCCTGTTCATACCAGACTGGTAACTGACAATGGGAAATGTTTTAATTGTTCATAATTACAATTCATAATACAAAATATTAATTTCATACTTTCTGAGCACCATAATGAAGAAATGACTTTGTACTTTTAGACTAATTCATACATTCATTAGAAAAGATTATAAGAACTTACTCTACACTTGACATGATCTATAAATGAGACTATTTCAATCAGCTATACATATAACAGTTCTGATTTTCATATAATTTGTACTTAAACTTAATATAACATATTGATATTAGATGCTTAAATTATTTTTTAATTAATGAAAGCTAATGTTGCATATACCTCAGTTAATCGGAAACTTTTAAAAATACTTTATTTTAAAGGTTTTTTTTTTTTTATAATGATGTGTATTCTTTGGTTCTACCTATTGAAGTATGAGATGGGAGAAAGACACCTACTGGTCCCTTACTAAATAATCATATTGTCTTCATCTGGTTTGTATTTTGTTCTTATACTTGTGTTTTATTTTTCTTTTCATGTTTATTCAAATAACTTAGTTTTGTTCATACAGATTTGCAAGCAATATCTGATCTTGTCTGAGTTTCACGAAGTGTAAATATTAATGTTATCTACTAAGAAAACAATCTGAAAAGGGAATACTCAAAGTATGTTTTACATTTTATTATCCTAGAATAATATTTGAGTACATTTCTAGCTTTGCCACTACTCCTGTATTTGGGCAGATACTAGTTCCTGAATCCATTTAGAGAGGCATGCTCTCTGTATACTGTGTGTGAAAAGGGAACTGCCTCTCAGGCAATAGATACAAGAATCACAAAAAATGAAAAATTCAAAATAGCAAATATTGAGTTTAAAGGAAATATGAATGGTAGAAAAGTATTATTGGCCTCTTCAAATTTCCACCTGTGTCAGGAGCAGAGCCTCAGCTCTGGATACGAACCATACAGCCCACACACCAGTCACAGGTCAGCTTCCCAGGTATTCTGACACATTCAAGATTACAGGATCACAGGATCACGGATCACAGGAAGGACAGGCTCCAGTCAGAGGCAGGGAGTCCAGATAACACCAGAGATAACCAGATGGTGAGAGGCAAGCATAAGAACATAAGCAAAAGAAACCAATTTGATTGGCAACATCAAAAACCAGTTCTCCTACCACAGCAAGTTCTGGATACCCCAACATGCCTATAAAGCAAGATTCAGATCTAAATTCTCCTTTCATGAAGATGATAGAGGACTTTAGAACATAAAAAAAATACATGAAGAAATACAGGAGAACACAAGTAAACAAGTAGAAGCCCTTAAAGAGGAAACACATAAATCTTCTATAATTAAAGAATTACAGAAGAACACAACCAAACAGGTGAAGAAATTGAACAAAACTTTCCAGGATCTAAAAATGGAAGTAGAAACATTAAAGAAATCACAAAGGGAGCCCTGGAGAAGGTAAACCTAGGAAAAAGAACAGGAGTCACAGATGCAAACATAACCAACATAATACAAGAGATAGAAGAAAGAATCTCAGCAGTAGAAGATAATGTAGACATCAACAATACAGTCAAGAAAATATAAAAAAAGAACAACTCCTATCTCAAAACACTCAAGAAATTCAGGACACAAGCCCTGAGAATAATAGGTATAGAAGAGAGTGAAGATTCTAACTCAAAGGGCCAGAAAACATCTTCAACAAAATTATAGAAGAAATATACTCTAACCTAAAGAAAGAAATGCCCATAAACATATAAGACCCCTACAGAACACCAAACAGATGGGACTAGAAAATAAATTCCTCTTGTCACATAATAATTAAAACCAAAATGCAAAGAACAAAGAAAAATTATTGAAAGAAGTCAGGGGAAAAAAGGTCAAGTAACATATAAAGGCAGACCTTTAAGAATTACACCAGAATTCTCAATAGAGACCCTAAAATCCAGAAGTTCCTGGGAAGATGCTATACAGACCCTAAGAGAACAAAAAATGCCAGCCCAGGCTACTATACCTAACAAAATTGGGAATTATCAGAGATGGAGAGAGCAAGGTATTCTAAGACAAAACAAAATTTAAACAATGTCTTTCCAATAATTCAGCCCTACAGAGGATAAAAGAAGGAAAAGTCCAACATAAGGTAGAAAACTAAATGCAAGAAAAAAAAAAGAAATTAACCTTTTCACAATAAACCACAAATAACAGGAATACAAAAACATAACTCCAACTCTACCAACAAAAATAACAGGAACCAACAATCATTAGTCCCTAATATCTCTCAACATCAATGCATTCAATTCCCCAATAAAAAGACATAGGAAAACAAACTGGATATGTAAACAGGATCCAACATTTTGCTGCATATAGGAAACATACCTCAATGACAAAGACAGATATTCCCTCAAAGTAAAAGGCTGGGAAAAAAATTCCAAGCAAATGATCCCAAGAAACAAGCTTGAGTAGTCATTCTAATATCCAACAAAATAGAGCTACAAGCAAATTTATCAAAAAAGATGGGGAAGGACACTACATACAAATCAAAGGAAATGTCCACCAAGGTAAATTCTCAATTCTGAACATCTTTGTCCCAAATCCAATGCAACTCACATTTGTAAAAGAAATGTTACTGAAGCTCAAAGCATACATTGAACCTAACATGATAGTAGTATGAGTTTCATCACTTCACTCTCACCAATGTAGAGATCATGGAAACAGAAACTAAACAGAGACAAGTTGAAACTAAAAAAAAAAATGATGAACCAAATGGATTTAATAGCTATATACAAAACATTTCACCCCAAAACAAAAGAATATACCTTGTTCTCAACACCTCATGGAACCTTCTCAAATATCCACCATATACTCAAACACAAAATAAACCTCAACAGGTACAAGAACATTGAATTAATCCCATGTATTCTACTGTGCCATCACAGACTAAGGCTGTTCTTCAATAGCAATAAAAACAAAAGAAAGCCCTCATAGACATGGAAGATAAAGAAATATCTACTCAATGATAACTTGTTAGGGAAGAAATGAAGAAATTAAAGACATTTTAGAATTCAATGAGAATGAAGGTAAAACATATCCAAAGTTATGGGACACATGAAAGCAGTGCTAAGAGGAAAACTCATAGCCCTGAGTGCCTCCATAAAGAAATTGGAGAGAGCATACACTAGCAGCTAAACATCTCATTTGAAAGCTCTAGAAACAAAAAGACACACATACACCTAAGTGGAGTGGACAGCAGGAAATAATCAAAACCAGAGCTGAAATCAACTAAGTAAAAACAAAGAGAACTATACAAAAATAATCAACAAAACTAGGAGCTGGCTCTTTGAGAAAATCAACAAAATAGATAAACCCTTAGCCAGTCTAAACAGAGAGCACAGAGACAGTATCCAAATTAACAAATCAGGATGAAAAGAGAAACGTAATAACAGAAACTGAGGAAATTCAATAATCTGATCCTACTACAAAAGTATAACTCAACAAAATTGGAAAGCCTGGATGAAATGGGTGATTTTCTAGACAGATACCAGATAATAAAGTTATATCACAATCAACTAAACCAGCAACACAGTCCCATAACACCCCAAGGAAGCAAAAAAAAAAAAAAAAAAAAAAAAAAAAAAAGCCCTGGACCAGATAGATGGTTTTAGTGCAGAAATTTATCACACCTTTATAGAAGACCTAATACCCATACTCTTCAAATTATCCTACAAAATAGAAACAGAAGAAATACTACCAAACTTGTTCTATGAAGCTACAGTTACACTGATACCTAAACCAGAAAAAGACCCAACAAAGAAAGAGAACTATAGACCAATTTCCAGTATAAATATTGATGCAAAAATATTCATTAATATTCTTTAAAAACAAATCCAATAATCCATCAAAAACATCATCCACCATGATCAAGTATATTTTATCCCAGGAATATGGGGATGGTTCAATGGACAGAAATCCATCAATGTTATCTTCTATATAAACAAACTCAAAGCAATCTACAGATTCAATGCAATCTTAATCAAAATTCCAACTCAATTCTCCATAGAGTTAGAAAGAGCAATTCTCAAATTCATGTGGATTAACAAAAAACCAGGGCAGCAAAAACTATTCTAAACATTAGAAGAACTTGTGTCTAGATGAAGGTACAGAGCTAAATAGAATTCTCAACTGAAGAATCTCACATGGCTGAGACGCACTTAAGGAAATGTTTAAAATCCTTAGTCATCAGGGAAATGCAAATCAAAACAGTCCTGAAATTCCTCCCCATACCAGTCAGAATGGCTAAGATCAAAAACTCAGGTGACAGCAGTTGCTGGCAAGGATGTGGAGATAGGGGAACACTCCTGCATTGTAGGTAGGATTGTAAGCTGGTACAACCACTCTCAAGATCAGTATGGCGGTTCCTCAGAAAATAGGACATACTAGTACCTGAGGACCCAGCTATACAACTCCTGAGCATATACCCAAAAGATGCTCCAACATATAACAAGGACATATGCTCCACTATGTTCATAGTAGCCTTATTTCTAATAGCCAGAAGAAGCTGGAAACAACCCAGAAGTTCCTCCACAGAAGAATGGATACAGAAAATGTGGTACGTTTACACAATAGAGTACAATTCATCCATTAAAAACAATGATGTCATGAAATTTGCAGGCAAATGGATGGAACTAGAAAATGTAATCCTGAGTGAAGTAACCCAGTCACAAATGAACACACGTGGTATGCACTCACTGATAAGTGGATATTAGAAATAAAACTCGGAATACCCATGATACAACTTACAGAACATATGAATGTCAAGAAAAAGGAAGCCCAAAATGTGGGTGCATCAGTCCTACTTAGAAGAGGGAGGAAAATAATCATGGGAACTTGAGGGTGGGAGGGACTTGGGAGGAAGAGAGGAGGGCGAGGGAAAAATGGGGGGCAGTCTTAGGTGTGGGAGATGATAGGTGAGATGTACAGAGAGGGTCAGGAAATTGACTAGAGGTATGTAGCAATGAGTGATGGGTACTGAGGGTAGCCTCCATCAAGTGCTAGATCTCAGAAAAGCAGGAGGTTCCTAGGACCTAACAGGGATGACATTAGCTGAAATACCCAACAAGTGGAAAGAAAACCTCTATAGACTATTTCCAGCCCCCGGTTGAGAGATGGGGCCACCCACCCTTCCCAAAATTTTAACCCAGAACTGCTCCTGTCTAAAGCAAATACAGGGACAGAAAGTGGAGCAGAGTCTGAAGGAAAGGCCATCTGGAGACTGTTCCACCTGGGAATCCATCCTATATGCAGCCACCAAACCCTGACTCTTGGCTAATGCCACCAAGTGCCTGATATGGATGTCTCCACTGAGGCTGTCAGAGCCTTACTGATAGAGATGTGAATGCTTGCCACCAACTATTAGACTGAGCACAGAAACTCCAATAGAGGAGTTAATGAGGGACTGAATGAGCTGAAGGTGTTTGCAACCCCAGAGGAAGAACAACAATATCAATTAATGATACTTCCCAGATCTCCCAGGGACTAAGCCACAAATCAAAGAATACATATGGAGGGGCCCATGACCTCAGCTGCATATGTAGCAGTGGATGGCCTCATCTAGTATCAATGGTAGGGGAAGCCCTGAGTCCTGTAAAGACTTGATGCCCCAGGGTAGGAGCATGATAGGGAGGTAGGGTGGGATTGGGTGGGTGGAGGAGCACCCTTATGGAGGCAGGAGCGGGGGTGTGATGGAAGGTTTTTGGAGGTGAAACCAGGAAGGGGAATAACATTTGAAATATAAATAAACAATATAACCAAGAAAAAGAAAGAAAAAATTGCAGTCATTATGCTTCAGCTGACATAAATCCTGATGGTATGGGTCAAGTAGTCCATGAGATTTCCAAGCAAAAACCTACAGTGAGTACTAGATCCGTGTGTCAGCTGCCAAAGTGCCAGAGTATTTTGTGATAATATTGATTAAGTAGAGATGTACTTCAATATTATCATTAGGTGTACACAATCACATAAATCAGTAACTGTAATGTTAAGTATTATCTATTATATGTATCTGTTACGCTCCACAGTTTTTTACATGCTGATAGAAAAATGAGTTTGCTGACATTATTATCATCCCAAACATGTGATTAAAGCATTATACTATGAGGTTACTGTGCAGACAATATCATTAGGTGATAGGTATTTTTTTTTTACCTACAGAATAATATTATAGAGTGACCTTTATTTAATTGTTATTTGGCTGTCATTGATTATTACCTCAAACATCATGATGAACAAAGTGAGTAAAATTTATTTTGTATTACAGATAAACACACACACATTATAATGACTTAGTCTCTGTAATAGAGTAACAATAATAATAAAATATAACTGTCTTAAATATACTGTGTAAAAGTTAAAAATGAATATCATCAAGTTTCATTGGGCTTAAAACAAGGTTAATTTACTATATTTCTGTATATGAAAAGCACATAATTCATCAGTCTCTATAATCCAAAATTATAGCTTTGACCAGCAACACTCCTTTTTGATATTGGCATTAAAATTATTTTTATAGGTCTCTATATATCTTACATATAAGATATATTCCTGTATATCTTAGTGATGATATTTTTCTTATCTTTGCTTTTTAGCTTCTAAAACTTACTTTCTTGTGTCTGTTGTTTTCAATAGTATAATAATGGTATTGGATCATCTCCAAAAAGCCCAGAATGAATTTTTCCAATGGAAAATAGGATAATTAGCAATCCTATAGGATACTTATCTGAATTGAACATAGAAATCGTTTTTCGTTTACTTTCTTCCATTTTTATTTTATTTGTTCTTTCTTTCTGATCTTCTGGTTTCATCTTTTATAAGATCTATCCTTATTATTTATTCATGAATGATTTATGGGTATGTGTGTTTATGCCATCGTTACTGGTGAGAAAAATAGTGTATTAGTCAGGGTTCTCTAGAGTCACAGAACTTATGGTAGTCTCTATGTAGCAAAGGAATTTATTGATGACTTACAGTCTATAGTCCAACTCCCAACAATCAACTCCCAACAATGGTTGGCAGCAGCTGTGAATGGAAGTCCAAGGATCCAGCAGTTGCTCAGTCCCACAAGGCAAGCAGATGAAGCAGAGAGAGCCTTCCTTCTTCCAATGTCCTTATATAGGTCTCCAGCAAAAGGTGTGGCCCAGATTAAAGATGTGTGTGCCACCACACCTTTAATCCCTGATGATCTTGAATTTATAGATCTTTCTATCTTAATCCTCTGGGATTCATAGCCACTATACCTCAAGATCTCCATTCCAAGATTCAGGTTGGAAACTTGTGTCTCTCAGCCTCCAGATTAGGGCCAGGTGAGCCTTCTAATTCTGGATTGTAGTTCATTTCAAATATAGTCAGGCTGACAACCAGGAATAGCCACTACAAATAGAGAGCATCAGATCTGAACATCAAGTTACAGGCTGCTATGAGCTGCTTCACATTTTTCCTGCAGTATAAACTCAAGTCCTATGCAAGAACAACCAGTCAGTGATCTTCACAGCATAGCCTTCTCTCTCGCACTTCTTGTGTATCTTAAAACTTTAATGAAACCTTAAATTGAGCATAAAATGTTCTGGATTATCAAATTAGTCTGAGAAATGGAAACAGGATACAGACAATTTTGATACTGGTATCTATAGGCCTATCCGGTATTATTTATCCTTTTTCCCAATTAATGATGTTTGTTCTCGGTTTCCTTTTATAAATATTATTATAGTTTAACCAAAGTAGATATATCACATTTTTTTTCAAGACACTTGCTTTGAGTGTCAACTTTTCAGAGACATAAATAATCTTTCTTACTTTTTTCTCTGTTTTTTTCTCTCTGTGTACACCCACCCCCGATCTTAGATAGGGTTTTATTGCTGTGAAAAGATACCATAAACAAGGCAACTCTTATAAGGACAATATTTAATTGGGGCTAGCTTACAAGTTCAGGGGTTCAGTCTGTTATCAAGACAGGAGCACAGCAGCATCCAGACAAGCATGGTGCAGGAGGAGCTAAGAGTTTTACATCTTCATCTGAAGGACACTAGAAAACTGGCTTCCAGACAGCTAGGATGAGGGTCTTAAAGCTCATGCACACAGTGGCACACCTACTCCAACAAGGCAACATCTATTCCAATAAGCATATCCCTTGATAGTGCCATTCCCCGGGCAAAGTATACACAAAAGATCACATCTCCCCTCTCCTTATGAAACTCATAAATTCATGTATTTAGGATAGGTTTGAAGAGGTGGCTCAGCAGTTAAGTGTACTGATTGCTTTTCTAGAGATCCTGAGTTCAATTCCCAACAACCACATGGTGGCTCACAACCATTTGTTTTCTGATGTCCTCATCTGGTGTGTCTGTATATATCAACAGAATACTTACATAGATAAAATAAATAAATACAAAAAAGAAAGAGAAAAAAGAGAAAATATGTTGGATAATATAATAGCAATCAGAAATTGGTAAAATACAGCATATTTAACAAAATGCCTTTAATTTGTTTCACTGTTAATTTTTTTTACCATAGCATCTATAATATTAGATTTATCCATGAATTCTTCACATATATTTTTATTTATTGATATATATTTATACATAAATTTATACTGTATAATAACTTTATATATATTTATTATTTTATTTCAAAGAAAGTAATGTGCACATTAGTTCCTTAGCTATGCATCCAACAGTATTTTCATTAGGGAAAAGGCTGGTTAAAACAGGATTGATGGATGGGTAGATGCAAAGAATGAGTGAGTTAACCTTTAATTTATTGATGTATTAAATATTTGCTTATCAATTTTGCATTTATATTGTAAGTCCTAGATCCAAGTTTCACATTGAAACAAATTTAAACAGCTAATATACATTATTAAATCTCAAATAAGGTTCTTTATGAGAAAGTTAGTGAGCTATCCTAGTATGTGATCTATTCAGATCAGTGTGAGCTATGTTCCTATATTTTATCTTAAAAATGTTTTGAGGTCAATAATGCTATGAGTTTAATTTATTTTATTTTAATACCTATGTACTTCCTTAGGGTATAGAAGTCTCTAGAAATACTCATAAAACTTCTAAATTCTGGAATTTATTAATAATGCATGCATATGCTGAGATCCTGAAAATAATGCCTGTATGCTTTAGAGGATTTAGAATTCCTCTGGGTAATTTGTTTGCTAAAAAAAAAAAAATAGCTTAAAAATTCAGCCACTAAAGTATTGAAGTTTTCATCAGACTTTTAAAAAAATTAGGTTTCCTAAACACTTTCAAATCATGAAAAGTTATAGTAGAGCTCTTAAATATTTTGATAAATTGATAAAGAATTTCTTCATCAAGCATATTTTAGAATGATTTTGGATTGTTTATCATAACATCAGACATTGAATAAATATGAAAAATTTTTACATGCTTAAGGTATTTTATTTCAGGTAGAATTTTGTGGAATGTGAGCCCAGTGAAATTTTGCCATATCCTGGGATGACTACGCAAATCTAGTAAGAATATTTTGTTTTGGGTTGTTAATATATGAAACTAGAAGGAGATGCAAGATTTATTCAGGAGGTGATGGAAATGTATTGACTCATGAATGAGAAATCACTATAAACACTAAATATACCTTAAGTTAGAAAGGTCAAAATTAATAAGTGAGAACATGATTTATGTATGTGTTGGTTAGTGTGGAAAACACCTTCATCAAAGAAAATTATCTACTCTGCATGTTAATGAGAAATACATATGGGTGCAGAAGAAAGCAATCTGACATTGTGACAGACATATGTTCTAGTAGTATTTAGGGTACATTGGGCTATTGGATGCTCTGACATAAGGCAGCATGAATTTATAACAAAGCATTTCCAACAATAAGACTTCAAATATTATGAAAATTTAATTCCTTAAAGATTGATATAGTTGTATTAAGTTTTCCATGTTACTGTTGGAATTCTTGTTTTCATGCATTTTACAATTCTCCAGTGTGTTTCAATACCTACATTATCAATTAATATAAATTTTTCTAGCCTTAGAAATTAGGAAACCTGCCTTGTTGATCTGTGAATGTGTCTAATCCTTTCCCCCTCTTTTGGAGTATTTTAGAATTTGAACTTTTTGCTAGTTGCTCTTTTTACTGACCTACTGGTTTCACTCCAATTCACCCAATATCCTTATTATAATAGGCATTTTTTGCAGGTAAATACATGAACAATCCTGTCCCCTTTTTGCTGAGAAATAGACATTATTCCCTATTCCTGAAGCCTGGATTTACTTTGAGTTTTCAGTGAGACAATCAAATATAAAAATCTGCCAGCTCCATGTACAAAATATGAAGTGTAGTTCTGTGTCATCTTCTGTTATTTTGTGTTCAGAAGTGATGTACAGCATATCTAAGCTACCATGCTTGAAAGACTATAGGCAGGTAAACAGAACACTCAGAGTACTTCATGAGGAAGTACTTTTAATAAGATAGCTTGTGAGATTCCTCCACTTGAATTAAGGGCTTTGTTATTTTGTAATCCTTTGGCTTGTGGAAGTGGGCTTTTAAAACAGTTTTTATCCATTGGCTCTACTTGTTTATGTTATAGTAAGGAGATGGCTAATGTGTAACTAATAAATAAATGAATGTTTCTTCTAAAGTATTTTGTAGTTATTGTGAAGGATCCTTGTTTGGAAAGGACAAACTATCAAGTAACAATGATGACATTGGTATGTAACACCAAAATATAAAAGGTGGGAATTTAGTCAAATATACAGGCATACAGGGAAAGAGGGAAGAAAATGTACAGACCCTAAGAGCACATGCTCCAAGCTCAGAATATTTCAAGCTTACACAAAGTCAGGACTAATGAACACAGAGGATGAACTGTTCAGGGTTATGCTTTTAAAACTAACATATAATAAATTTCTGATGCATAAATCATTCAGATTGTGGAACTGTGTTAACACCCTCAGACCACAAACACATGTAATCAAAATATGTTAATGTGTATATGCACATAGCTATGAAATGGCATGCTTGAATATGTAACACATAATTTTAAGCTCTTAGTTTGTGAGTTATCTACAGTGAGAACTTTCAGCATCAAAAAAAGAGAAATCCTTTTAACATAACTTATAGAAGATATGTGAAGAATTCTAGGGAAATATTTACCTACAAAATGGAAAGCTGGGAGACTTTCAAAGTTTGGAATCTCTTAAAGTTTATGTAATCTGCTTACTTTATTCTATTTCTGAACTAGTCTCCTGATAAAGATTTTTTTTTAAAATCATCATTATGCTAACATATCTTCATCTGTTCTCACTGAATTATTTTCTCGGCTCTTATATAACTCTACATATGCTCTTCTGTTTTTCCAGTTGTTATTTTGGGGACTATGGTCAATTTTGATTCTGTATATAAATATATTGAGTTTTTGTTCATTATCTGAGGTTTCATGCATTATTCCCTTTGGAAATGTGAAAATATCTTTAAAACATATTTGTTCTTTTTAAACTCTATTTAATGTCAATTTTCTAGAAATGGAAATAACAGTATATTTTAATAATTTTTATTCATTAGCAGATGAAAATGTCATAGTTCCTCAGCTTAACATTTCTTAGTATAATTGTGGTAGTGTGTGATATTTCTAAAGTATTTTGTAGTTATTGTGATATTAATATTAATTTTTAATTCATCAGTATATGTTTAGTATTTTTTATGAAAGCACTAACATATTTTAATAGTATTTAATTTAATCATAGCTACAGTTCTCTATATTAAAAAATGGCGTATAATTTTCTAATAACGATGTTTTATCCTTGACAATAAAGATGCTTTGGCCCTAAGTACCTGCCTGGGACATCCTTACATATGGTATTAGCATTTTATTATCTGGTAGGTCTTCCTGATCTCTACTGAGTCAAACATAAATTGCTTTCCAAGCTGTAAAAGAGATTGAAGATTTGAAAAGCATTCAAATGGGAACAAATAAAAAGTACTGAGCATATAGAAATTTGAGTCTTGAGTTTAAGAAAGGAATAAACATGCATGATAAGTAGGTATGGAGGGTCCTGTCTCCCAGTGTAGATAGATAAAGAAGAATTTGGAAAAATTGATAAGGTAGCCACTAATCTTAATATCAGCAATATAATGTGAATTATATGAAAATGAATAATAATATGAATATTATATGAATCATGAAAGTATCATTTAAGAGATTTCTTATTATAAAAATAGGAGTCAGAGCTGACAGAGACATTGTTTACATGTATACTAAACTCATACATGAGCATAGACTCTAGCATCCTATTGACTCTGTTTCATATTTTAAATAAGTTACTATTCCAATGTCTTTGGTCTCTTCTGTGCTTCTTTCCTACACACTCTCTATTGTTTTACAATGAATAGTAAAGAATGAAAAGTGATATCCATAAAACAAATAATCTCTGTTTGGATATAAGCACCTAGTCAAATTTTGTATTGTATTTGTGGTAAAGGTTTAAAGGTAATAGAAGAGATTTGAGGAAAATACTATGATAAATTGAAAAAAAAGAAGGAAATACTAGTTAATATTCTTTGAAAATATAGATTCTATTGTGCATGTTAAATGTAGCCCATCCCCCCCATGAAAAACAAGAGAATGTTAATGACCCAGCACATAAGGAGCAGCAGTATACAAATGAAGATTTATTTGTATTGGAGCATGTGGAAAGAATATTACCTACAGTTTAAATATAAAAAGAAAGGATGTTGATTTTGCTTGCTCAAAATTCTGTCTGATATCTGTGGGCTTATTTATGTCATTAAATTTTCATAAATTTCAATTAACCTCTCTCATAATTACTTTCTCACACAGCTTATAAATTGCACTGACATTTACCCATCTTCCCTAAAGATAATAACTCTCCTAGGAAAATAGTGATTAGGGACATTTTATGGAAAACAATCTTGTGACACTATGAATGACTCTTGACAGAGGAAAAGGAGCTAGATAAATGATGATCACATAGCTATTGACAAGGATATATCGCTAAGCATATGAATTTAAGCCAGATGTAGTTTGTGATGACATAAAAATGATATCCCAATTTTGAAGATATAATTGTATTTAGAGTATTCTATTTTGGAGACAAAAGGCATAAGTATGGATACATGCAGATTGCTTCAATCACTTCTGTCTTCTGTTATCACTTGCAGTAGATCTCACAAACAGTTTAAAATATTATCACATTCACTTAGTAGGTGACATTCATTTCTGAGGCTGTATGTTTTCTATGCATGTTTAGTAATAATGAGAGTAACCATAAATACACTTAGTTAATAATAATTGAGAATCCTATGAGCAGAGATAAGTTAATTTTATCTAGACTAGAAACTAACTTTCAAAAATGTATAAAATTAAATTCATAATACCTTTAGACTGAATATCTTAAGAGTCTTTATAAAATAGTTAATTTTATTTGTTTAAGATGTACATATACTGGATATGTTAAACATTTAAACAACATATGGTAAAAATATTTAAAGAATACAGAAAGAGAATAAAGGTGAGGGACACATGTAATGAGCTCAATCACAGTGTGACTGTACTCCTCATAGAATCTGTAATGGAAGCATTATAGACTTACATTTTCCAAATTATCTTCATTCTTCCTGCTGAATTTAGAATATGAAATTTCCTATTGGGCATGCAGGCTTATTTAGAATTATTGCTGTATATAAAGTGAGTGATTAAACAGCAAGAAGAAACTATATTATAGTGGACAATAGAAATTCAAAGTAAACTCTTAATAATCAATAGCAGTGTTAGTCCAGTGAGTCAAATGCTTGCCAGATGTTTAATGCATAATGTCCTCCATAGGCTCACATGTTTGAGTAGTTGGTTTCTGACTGGTTCACTATTTGGCAAGGCTGTATAACCTTTAGAAAATAGAGCTTTTCTGGCTTTAGTTTTCATGATTTATAATATAGCCAAACTTTCTATTTCCGGATTGTGGATAAAATTTGAACAGGCAAACTACTCTTACCATCATGTCTTTCCTGCCTGGTTCCATGTCTTTTCTCCACTGATCAACAGTATCCAACTGGAATTTTAATACAAATATCCTTCCATTTAGTTGATTTTATCAAGGTACTTTATGACAAGAAGAATAAAGATAATGAAGGTACTGTGCAGTGTAAAAATAGTGGTAGGACCCCCCCACCCTACCAAATCCACCTAAAACTCAGTGAAGTAGCCTGTACCAGTAACCCAGGTACTCTCACAGAAAGATGGGAAGGAGATACACAGTGGAACACCAGGACCTATGGGCCAGCTAACCTGGAACACATAGAAGTGAAAAGGAGACAATATACAAGGAAGGCCAAAGGTGAGAATTAACACCTGAAGTTGTCCTTTGACCAATATATACACATGGAACATGTACGCCAACAACTTCATAGACATGCACATACACATACATAGAATCAAATAGTAATCTAGTTAAAGTATAAACTCAGTTCTACTTAGCCTAGACCAATGGATAACAGATTTGAAAAGAAAATAAGATTAATAGGTATATTATAAATGAATTAGGAAACATGTTTCAGATGGGTATCATTATTAAGATATCATTATTTAAGATATCATTATTAAGATACCAAGTAGTCATGGATGGGTAGCAAAAGGATGCTTTGCATATATTTTATACAAAAATATTTCCATTGATCTCTATTATTTCTATAAGCATAGTCATAGCTAGATATCCTCTTCTGAAAAATTATTTTATATTTATCATTTTCAATACATGGCTTTCTCTTCTTCCTCTCTGCTTCCTTAACACCCACTTCCTCTTTATTTGACTTATTCCCATTCTTTTCTCCTTTTCTTATTTTGTGATTGCTTATTTTTAGGTAGCACCATTTCCCCAAACAAAGGTGCCATAGACCTTATTATGTAACCTAGGCTAGTCTGAAACATAAAGTAATCCTCCCACTTTACCTAATCCAAAGCTGGAAATACAGTTATGAACCACCACACCTGGCTTTGTGGCTCTATTTTTGATGTGTTTACAGTTTTCCTGCCGTGTACACTAACAGAATTTTTTTTTTAGCCACAGCGTAATTATCCCATAATGATGTAGCTGGAATTTCCATTCTCTTTAACTTAACATGGAAGAGGCTGACTCATGTTTAATCCATGGGTTATTTTGTAAATTTGGGACAAACTATAGTAATGTGTGAAAAGGGAACCTTATCTAAAGGATTCCACTTAACCTGATTTTTCATGGGAAAGTCTCTGAGCCATTTGTGGGAAAGCACATCCCTATGTAACCTAGCCTAGTTGTGGGTGTCGCCACAAGTGGAGAGTTGGTCTTGAGTACTTTAAGAAAGCAGGCAGAACAATCCAAGGGTAGCAAGCCACTAAGCAGTGTTACTCCCATGCCTCTACTTCTGATCCTGATTCCAGGTTTCTATAATACTTGAATTCTTGCCATGACTTGATTCAATTATGAGTGACAAGAAAGTACAAGCCAAATAAATAATTTTCTCAAAAAGAAAATTTTGGTCATGGTTTTTATTAGAGCAGCAGAGAGCAAACTAGATTATACTTATTATATTTTATTATGATATGATTTAATTTTGTTTTCTTATGCCTGGATTCTTGGGCTTTTATATGTTTGATTATTTTGTTTTCTTTTATTTGTATCTCCTCAGAGATAGCAAATAATGAATCCATTTATTTTCTGTAACTCATTGTACATTTGTATTTAAATTTTATATATTTTCTTAATTTCATAAATATGTGTTCATTTATTTATGTATATATATAAATATATATGCGTGTATATACATACATATATATGTGTATATATATACACACATATATATACATTGCTTTACAATCATATTCATTCCCCACCATCCTCCTTCACTCCTGTTGATATATTTCTTCCTTATCCTTAGTTCATTTCCTACCCATCATGGATACTGAGTGTGGGTTGAGCATAGAAGAGTTAAGAAAAGCAAGATACAATCCAAAAACCACAAGAAAATCAAGAAGAAGGAAGACCGAAGTATAGATACTTCGATGCTTCTTAGAAGGGGGAATAAAATATTCATGGAAGGAGTTGTAGAAACAAACCATGGAGCAAAGACGGAAGGAAGGACAATACAAAGACTGCCCCACCTGAGAATCCTTCCCATATTCAATCACCAAACCCAGACACTATTATGGATGCCAGCAAGTGCTGGCTCACAGGAGTCTGATATAGCTGTCTTCTGAGAGTCTCTGAAAGCTATACAGAAGTAGAGGCTTACAGCCATCCACTGAACTGAGCACAGGTTCCCCAATGAAGGAGCTAGAGAAAGGACCCAAGGAACTGAAGGGGTTTGCAGCCCCTTAGGAGGAAAAACAATATGAACTAACTAGTACCCTCAGAGTTCCCAGGGACTAAACCACCAACCAGAGTACACATGGTGGGACTCATGGCCCCAGCTGCATATGTAGCAGAGGATGGCCTAGTTGGTCATCAATGGAAGGAGAGGTCCTTCATCCTGTGAAGGTTCTATGCCCCAGTGTAGGAGAATGCCAGGGATAAGAAGTGGGAGAGGGTGGGTTGGTGAGCAGGGGAGGGGGGAGGAATAGGGGATATTTTGGAGGAAATTTAAGCTTAAAATAAAAAATAATAAAAAAGAGATATATTCAGATTTTCCTGTCATAACTGGATTTCTCAGTCTTCATCAATATCATGAACTGGATTTTCTAAAGTACAATCAGTGCCAGCACAAATCAAAAGAAGTTTAATTTTCCAAACCTATATAGTCTGCTTTGTTTATATGTAGATTGTGAATGACAGGGAATGTGCTATTGATTTTTTTTTTACTGCAATCATATTAAATAGATTAAAAATTTTAGAATACTGAACCACCAAATTCTCTGGAGATACCAAAGTTACATGAATATGCTTATTTGCTCTCCAAAGTGTTAGAGCTGGTGGTGGATAATAATTGTCAACTTTAAGAGGTATAAGGAATATGTAGAAGGTTATGTAAATATACTTTGGCAAGTGTCACCCATGCCTTCCAGAATCATCTAAAGGTAAAAAACCCATCCAACTTGTTGGTCACACTACCAGACATACTTGGAAGTTAAAAAGAATGAACTGTGAAAAAGGATAATGCTCAATGGTCCACAGATTATTTTACCTCTTAGCTACAATTATGTAAACTGTTTTTCTCCACCTCTCTACCATGCTTGACAGAAACCTCTGAAAATGTGAGCCAAAATAGATACACTCATTTTCCTCTAAGTTATTTCTATCAGGTATTTGTCAGAGAAATTAAACTAACAAACAAAGCTGAAACCAAACTGAACCAAACAAATCATAAAGCAGCCTAAAGATAATATGAAGGCATTTGTCTTTCAAGACAGCATGTCCTTCCCCAGGATCTACACTAGCTTTCTGTCTAGAAATTCTATCTATAGTCATGGTCATATTACAACATAATCCAGCTAGGAAATTATTGCACTAATTAAGAAAGAGAAAGAAATGTAGCCTGGGAAATCCTAATGAGCCGGCCACCATGAGTTGTTAGAAGCAAGCAGAGCAGCTCCTAATGTGAGTTAAGGAGGATTTATCAACCTGGATGTATATTCTGTGATATAGGAAAATGCATATTGAGGAGCAAGTTCTCCAATCATATTTAAGAAACAATGATTCCCACAAGTGTTCCTGAAATTGGCCTCTGCATTTGCTATGCTACCTAAATTATTGCCAAAGAAGAATGTGACTCCAGGATTGAGGACCAAGTTTTGTACTGACATTAAATATTTGGTACTTCCTGAGGCAAGTCCTTGTCCCAAGGCACTGGGAATTAATCATATCCCCAGCTAGACAACAGACATGGCAAAAAGGATCTATGTAGAGTAATGTGTTTTTAGCTTAAATATTTAAGATGGATAATGTCCTGCTTTTTCTTCCCCTCTAAGACATGATGGACTTTTCCTGCCAGAGGAAACTAGGGTGGTACTTTCAAATCTCCCACCACTATGGAAGTGAAGAGGTGTTTCTGTCCGGAGATCAGTTTCCACTTTCTGTTTCTTAACTCATCAGCACCAGCATTCTACTTCTGAAGCTTCTGTTGCCTTGTAAAGCCACTGAAATAATACCAAACAGAAACAGGGCAATGGACTAATGTGTTCCAGGTTTGGGAATATAGAAAATAAAACTCATCTACATTCCCATTTTTATAACAATAACAAAACATACACATAAAAATACAAAAACATAATTCACACATATATATTCAAACATACAAAGAAATATGCACACATACATGCAAATGTACATGCACATGTACATGCATACATATATTCACACCTACACATACATACTAGTTTACTCCTGGCTGTCAAATTTTAGAATTGTGTAGCATAGGAAAGAATAAAATAAATTTTCATTGGAAATTTCCTAATAAGGACAGGACACTAAGAAGCTGAGAGACTAGGAAACAAATCATGAATGTACTCTGTATTTGAAGATAATTTTGGTCACTCAGGTGTGTAAACCTGACCAGTTGTATCTACATTGTTTAGGAGGTGAATCTGACTAAACTTGGATGGGGAGAGGGCAGGTATACTTAAAATATATCACATATAGATATGAAATTCTCAATAATATAAACATAGAATTTATTGTCTATATTTATATCTATATCTATACCTGTATCATGTATATCATCTATATCTATATATCATCTGTATCTATATTATCTGTATCTATATCCATTTCTATCTATTAAATAATGCCACATTTAGAATTTGGATTTCGCAAAATGTCAATGTTACTGAAAATAGACATAAGATGACAGTTTATCATATGCATACTAAAGTCATCTAGTAATAAATATTTGATGCCCACACATGTAGAGGACATAGCTGACTTACTCTTAAAATTACTTGATTGTAGGATCTCTTGTTTGAGTCAAGACAAAGAAAAAGGTCTATTTGTGCTACTAAGACTTAAGATTTTCTTCCATGCATGTAGCATGGTAGGTGTTTCTTACATATAGAAAGTTTATATTGTTACTGAAAGCTGAACAACTTAGATTTCAATATTTATTGCTCAATGTATCTGATGCTTATACCTTTCATTTGAATACTTTTAATATTTAGTTTTAAAAGAAATAAATCTACAATTTCATAGGTAATCTTCTATATTTGAATGCTTCTAAATTATTAAGGATACATGTGGTATTAAAAATTCAAGGGTGTTAGCCGGGCGTTGGTGGCGCACGCCTTTAATCCCAGCACTTGGGAGGCAGAGGCAGGAGGATTTCTGAG
>NW_022196900.1:575049-581014 GCF_008632895.1 Mastomys coucha | reverse complement strand
AAAAAAAAAAAAAAGAAAAAAAAAAAATTCAAGGGTGTATGATATGATGAAATATTTGAATGATTCAATTATAATATATGAAATATACACATACAGCCATAGCAAATGGGATTTATGTTATATTTAAACAATTATTATATACATACATATTTCTTATAGACTGCAGTCTAAATTTGTGTACTACCCATAGTAAAATTATATTTTTATGCTGAAAATTCTGATAATAAGCCAGTACTATAAGAATATTAACTTTGTAGCATTTTCAACTCTGTCATATCCAGCTGTACATATGGACAAGATGTGTAAAAGAAGTAAATGTAGTAGATCAGAATCTATGTTTCAAAAGCAGTGTTTCTTTTAAGCTTGAAACTGATGTTACTTATTTGTTTGAAAAAACGTGGTTTTTAGACAAATTCTTTTTCATGTGATAAAATATGATTTATCAAGAGTATTCAAAATACATTTGTGGTTTTGAGTATAAGAAGACACTTTTTTTTAATTGGATGTTTTCTTTATTTACATTTCAAATGTTATCCCCTTTCCCGTTTTCCCTCCCTCCTGGAAACATCCGATCACATCCTCTTTCCCCCTGCTTCTATGATGGTGTTCCTCCATTCACCCACCCATTCCCACCTCCCTGCCCTTGATTCCCCTACACTGGAGCATTTATTGAGCCTTCATAGGACCATGGACCTCTCCTTACATTGTTGCATGATAAGGCCATCCTCTGCTATATATGCAGCTGGAGCCATGTGTACTCCTTTGTTGATGGCTTAGTCCATGGGAGTTCAGGGGGGTGGTCTGGCTGGTTGATATTGTTGTTCTTCTCGTGGGGTTGCAAACCCCTTCAACTCCTTGAGTCCCATCTCTAACTCTTCTATTAGGGACCCCACACTTAGTCCAAAATGATGCTGGCTCAACTGGGGGTCAGCATGTAGAAGAATGCAAATTGACCCATTCTTATCACCTTGTACAAATCTCAAGTTCAAGTGGATAAAGGAACTCCACATAAAACCAGATACACTGAAACTTATAGAGAAGAAAGTGGGAAGTGCCTCGAACATATGGGCACAGGGGAAAACTTCCTGGACAGAATACAAACTGCTTGTGCTGTAAGATCAAGAATCGACAGATGGTACCTCATAAAATTGCAAAGCTTCTGTAGGGCAGTGGTGGCTCACTCCTTTAATCCCAGCACTTGGGAGACAGAGGCAAGAGGATTTCTGAGTTCAAGGCCAGCTGGTCTACAGAGTGAGTTCCAGGACAGCCAGGGCTATACAGAGTAACCCTGTCTTGAAAAAAACAAAATAAATAAGTAAACAAAAAGGCAACCAACAGATTGGGAAAAGATCTTTACCAATTCTATATTCAATAGAGGGCTAATATCCAATATATACAAAGAACTCAATAAGACTCCAGAGAACCAAATAACTCTATTAAAAATAGGGTGCAGAGCTAAACAAAGAATTTTCAACTGAGGAAGATGTATTTCAAATGCATACTTGAGTACAAGCACAGTTGGAGATGACAGTGATAATATCTTCAGTTTTTTGATATTCTTAACTCCTACATAAAATATTTACTATGCAAATATACATATGAAAATGTTTTAAATCACTTTCTATGTGCACTGGCAATTTTATTAAGATATCTACTATTCAGTGGAACACATGTGCATATACATTTTGTGATACAGTATACATTTAGAAATCTATGGTGTTTGGATTTACCGACTACAGAACATGTCCCATCTGTTTGATGCTGATGTACTTCAGTGATTCTTTATATGGCAAACTGTGATGTTCAATAAGAACATCTGAAATAATTTAAATATTTACACATCCTTGGTATGCATTTGCAGTCTCCAGGTTAAGGATAGTGCAAGAGATGTTGCTATCATTTAATATTCCCAGTTGTTTTTTTTAATTAGATGTTTTCTTTATTTACAATATCTCCTTTCCCAGGTTCCCCTCCAAAAGAAAAAATAAAAATAAAATAAAATAAGAAAAAAATAAAAATAAAAAAAAAAACCAAACTAAAACAATCCCCTGTTCCCTCTCCCTTCCCCCCTGCTCACCACCCACCCTCTCCCACTTTCTGGCCCTGGTATTCCCCTACACTGGGGCATAGAACCTTCACAGGACCAAGGGCCTCTCCTCCCATTGATGACCGACTTGGCTATCTTCTGCTATACTCATGCTGCTGGAGCCATGAATCCCACCATGTGAACTCTTTGGTTGGAGTTTAGTCCCTGGGAGTTCTGAGGGTACCAGTTAGTTCATATTGTTGTTCATGCTAAGAGGCTGCAAACCCTTCAGCTCCTTGGGTCTTTTCTCTAGCTCCTTCATTGTGAAGTCTGTACTCAGTCCAATGGTTGACTGTGAGCCTCTACTTCTGGCTACCTTTGTAGCGGAGACTAAAGGAAAGACAATTCAGAGACTGTTCCAACTGGGAATCCTACTCATATTCAGTCATCAAATCTATACACTATAGTGGATGCCAACAAGTGCTGGATGACAGTTGTTTGTTAATACATGTCTTAGTTAGGGTTTCCATTGCAGTGAAGAGACACCATGACCTAGGGAAGAATATTCAATTGGGTTTATCTTACAGGTTTAAAGAATCGGTCCATTATCATCAAGGCAGAAAGCATAGCAGCATCTAGACAGGCATGGTACTGGAGGAGCTGAAAGATCTACATCTTGTTCCTAAGGCAAACAGGAGAAGACTGGCTTCTAGGCAGCTAGGAGGAAGCATCTCTAAAAGCCTACTTCCACAATTATACACTTCCTCCAACAAGGCCACACCTACTCCAAAAAGACCACACCTCCTAATAATGCCACTCCCTGGGCCAAAGCATGTTTAAACCACCAATATACATAAATGGATATGGCCATCGCATTTTAAATAACAACAACAACAACAAAATATATACCTTGCTAACCTAGTAAAAGCTCATGTGCACACCACAATACAAGACTTCCATGAGGATTATGTTTAAGTTACACTGAGCCACATAAGGTCCTTGCTGTTTCACCTGAAATTTTTAGTTTTCATTCCTTCAAACTTGGTATGGGTTGGAGGATTAGAGTTGTAATTTTGTATTCATACACAACTACAATGTTTATGCATTCAAATGTAGACAAGATTTCCTCTTTTGTGACACATTAGTCTTATATTGAGAAGTTTCCTTTTTAAAAATAATTTATTTGTGGAGAAGGTTAGTATAAAATATATTGCATGCATATGTGCAACTAGAAATATAGATGGGAAATATGTACCATATTTCCATATCTCAGGGTAGTTTAATTTTTACTCATTTATTAATTATAATTCATGAATGTACTGCATAATTACTTTGATTTTTTGACATATTTTTCTTTTAATTGAAAATAGATTCTTCTCTTATATAATATATCCTGATCACAGTTTCCCTCCCTACACTCCTACCACTTTCTCCTTCATTCTCCACTACTTCAAGGCTCTCCTTCACCTCCCCTCTTCTCTAGATACTCTCCCCCTCTTTTTTTTCAAAAGAACAAGCCTCTAAAAGACAACAGCCAAACAGACCAAAACAAAGACAGAATAGGACTAGGCAAAGGCCCTCATGTCAAGGCTGGACAAAGAACCTCAGTAAAAGGAAAGGAGTTCCAAGAGCTGTCAAAAGAATCAGAGAAACTCTTGCTTCCATTGTTTTGAGTCTCAACATGAAGTTAACAGCCATAACTTATGCAGAGGACCTAGTACTGACCTAAACAGTCAAAGGTTTTGCTGCTTTCATTTCTGTGAGTCATCCTTAGTTGTTTTTGTGGGCCTTGTTTTCCTGATGCCCTTGACCCCTCCTTCCTCTCCATCTTGTGGGGAGTGGGGGTTCCCTGGGTTCTAATTAATGTTTAGGTGAATGTTTCTGGACCTTCTCCCATTAGCTACAGAATCATCTCTGATGGGGATTTGGCTAGGTACCAATCCCTGAGTATAACAAAATAATAGGAATCATTTTATTTATGAATGTATGTATGTATATATGCATGTATTTATTTATTTATTTGTTTACTTATTTATTTTGATGGCCAGTTGTATTTTATTCTACCCTAGGTCTCTGGGTCATCCGGCTTTCAATACATGGCTATCTAGGCGGTGTCAGGCAGGCATGGGCTTCCTCTACTGGTGTTCTGGTCTGGGGCTTCAAGTTAGACCATTTATTGGTGTGCCTTTCTTGTGAGCTCTGAGCCACCATAGTTCCATCTTGTCCTGTTGGCAGAACAGATTGTAGGTCAAAGATTTTGTGGCTGGATTGGTGTCCTAGTCCCATCACTTGAAGCTGTGTCTGGTTAGAGAAGATGTCCTCTCAAGACTCTGTATCCTCCATTACTAGGAATCCTTGCTAAGGTCACCCTCACAGGTTCCAGGAAGTTTAGACTGTACTAGGTTTCCACATCACTCTCCAAATGGCTACTGATTCCAATAGTCTCTCCTTGAACTCTACCTCCATCCTTCTCTTCCCCACCTGCTGCATCCTGTTCCAGTCCCCACCTGTCCTTAGTACACCAGCAACATCTATTCTATTTCCCCTTCTAGAGGAAATCTCTGTGTCCCCCAAGAGCCCTCCTTGTTGCTTAGACTCTGGGGGTCTGTGGATCATAGCATTATTATGCTTTATTTAACAGCTAATATCCACTTACAAGTGAGTACATACCATGTTTATCTTTCTGGAGTAGGTTGCCATGCACAGGATGAATTTTTCTAGTTCCATCTATTTGCCTGAAAATTTCACTATATGGCTATATTCATTAATACATATTTCTCATTTATGGTATTTTGTGCTATTGAAGGAATAATTTTGTCACAGCCTAATTATTTCCTTTAAGGTTATTTAAATTTATCTACTGAACCTTATTCTAACATTTTGCTTTAAAAAATCAAAGTTTGCTTTTATAATTGAATTACAGGTTATGTTTGAATATACGTTGAACTAGGTCTCAATGATCTTGTTATTTTAAATTTATATACTTTTGTAATACTGAATATTGAAATAAGTTTAATACACATTTCCCTGAAATATAACCACTAATATAAATATACTATGCTCATTTCTCTTTAATCCAAAGATTTCTGTTTGTTTTTATTTAGACTCTTGGTTTCACTTCCTTGTGCAGGAACAAAGAGGCCTTTATCTAGTATACACAATTTTGTTTTGCCAAGCTGCTATCTGTCCTCAGGCCTGCCCATGACCAGAGTGCCATCATTTTGGCTAGTATGAATAATTTAGCTTTTCTAGAATTTTGTTAACAGAAATATAGTCACTGTATCCGTTTCCCTCTGGCTACTTAAAGTACCTTAGACCTTTTAGATTTTCTATATTTTTGTATATATCTTTAGAAAACTCAGTTTTATTTCTTGTTTGTAAGTCCTGGGAGTTGCTAGTGGAAAAGCACCATCCCAAGACTATTCTAATGACCCTAATGTCTGTTTGTAGCTCCTAGAGAAGTAGGAGCCAAAGCCAAGCTCTGATCTACAGAAAAAATATACTACTTCTATTGCTACTGCTACTGCTACAGCTACAGCTACAGCTACTGCTACTGCTACTGCTACTGCTACTGCTACAGCTACTGCTACTGCTACTGCTACAGCTACTGCTATAGCTACTGCTACTGCTACTGCTACAGCTACAGCTACTGCTACTGCTACTGCTGCTGCTGCTACTGCTGCTGCTACTGCTACTGCTACTGCTACTGCTACTGCTACAGCTACTGCTACTGCTACAGCTACTGCTACAGCTACTGCTACTTCTACTGCTACTGCTGCTGCTGCTACTGCTGCTGCTACTGCTACTGCTACTGCTACTGCTACAGCTACTGCTACTGCTACAGCTACTGCTGCTGCTGCTACTGCTGCTGCTGCTACTGCTACTGCTACTGCTACTGCTACTGCTATAGCTACTGCTACTGCTACAGCTACTGCTACT